>NW_024427254.1:0-106328 GCF_000231095.2 Oryza brachyantha
CCATTCTCGCAAGTCGACCAAGGCTTGAGTTTTAGCTTTCTGGATAACAACACAAATTATGTATCCACGTGGTTTATACTTCGTGCACGAACACAACTTCGGTAGCAAAACTAGCGAGCACGAACAACACACTTGGATTCCATCAACAACTTCACCATTCTCGCAAAATCGACCAAGGTTCGAGTATTATCTTCAGGATAACAACACAAATTGTGTATCCACATGGTTTACACTTCGTGCTCGAACACAACTTCGGTAGCAAAACTAGTAAGCACGAATTTGATTCCATCAACAACTTCACAATTCTCGCATAGTCGACCAAGGCTCGAGTATTAGCTTCGGGATAACAACACAAATTGTGTATCCACATGGTTTACACTTCGTGCGCGCACACAACTTCGGTACCGAAACTAGTGAGCACGAACAACACACTTGGATTCCATCAACAACTTCACCATTCTCGCAAAGTCGACATAGGCTTGAGTTTTATCTTCTGGATAACAACACAAATTGTGTATCCGCGTGGTTTACACTTCGTGCACGAACACAACTTCGGTAGCAAAACTAGTAAGCACGAATTTGATTCCATCAACAACTTCACAATTCTCGCATAGTCGACCAAGGCTCGAGAATTAGTTTCGGGATAACAACACAAATTGTGTATCCACATGGTTTACACTTCGTGCGCGGACACAACTTCGGTACCAAAACTAGTGAGCACGAACAACACACTTGGATTCCAGCAACAACTTCACCATTCTCGCAAAGTCGACCAAGGCTTGAGTTTTAGCTTCTGGATAACAACACAAATTGTGTATCCACGTGGTTTATACTTCGTGCACGAACACAACTTCGGTAGCAAAACTAGTGAGCACGAACAACACACTTGGATTCCATCAACAACTTCACCATTCTCGCAAAATCGACCAAGGTTCGAGTATTATCTTCAGGATAACAACACAAATTGTGTATCTACATGGTTTACACTTCGTGCTCGAACACAACTTCGGTAGCAAAACTAGTAAGCACGAATTTGATTCCATCAACAACTTCACAATTCTCGCATAGTCGACCAAGGCTCGAGAATTAGTTTCGGGATAACAACACAAATTGTGTATCCACATGGTTTACACTTCGTGCGCGGACACAACTTCGGTACCAAAACTAGTAAGCACGAATTTGATTCCATCAACAACTTCACAATTCTCGCATAGTCGACCAAGGCTCGAGTATTAGCTTCGGGATAACAACACAAATTGTGTATCCACATGGTTTACACTTCGTGCGCGCACACAACTTCGGTACCAAAACTAGTGAGCACGAACAACACACTTGGATTCCATCAACAACTTCACCATTCTCGCAAAGTCGACATAGGCTTGAGTTTTATCTTCTGGATAACAACACAAATTGTGTATCCACGTGGTTTACACTTCGTGCACGAACACAACTTCGGTAGCAAAACTAGTAAGCACGAATTTGATTCCATCAACAACTTCACAATTCTCGCATAGTCGACCAAGGCTCGAGAATTAGTTTCGGGATAACAACACAAATTGTGTATCCACATGGTTTACACTTCGTGCGCGGACACAACTTCGGTACCAAAACTAGTGAGCACGAACAACACACTTGGATTCCAGCAACAACTTCACCATTCTCGCAAAGTCGACCAAGGCTTGAGTTTTAGCTTCTGGATAACAACACAAATTGTGTATCCACGTGGTTTATACTTCGTGCACGAACACAACTTCGGTAGCAAAACTAGCGAGCACGAACAACACACTTGGATTCCATCAACAACTTCACCATTCTCGCAAAATCGACCAAGGTTCGAGTATTATCTTCAGGATAACAACACAAATTGTGTATCTACATGGTTTACACTTCGTGCTCGAACACAACTTCGGTAGCAAAACTAGTAAGCACGAATTTGATTCCATCAACAACTTCACAATTCTCGCATAGTCGACCAAGGCTCGAGAATTAGTTTCGGGATAACAACACAAATTGTGTATCCACATGGTTTACACTTCGTGCGCGGACACAACTTCGGTACCAAAACTAGTGAGCACGAACAACACACTTGGATTCCAGCAACAACTTCACCATTCTCGCAAAGTCGACCAAGGCTTGAGTTTTAGCTTCTGGATAACAACACAAATTATGTATCCACGTGGTTTATACTTCGTGCACGAACACAACTTCGGTAGCAAAACTAGCGAGCACGAACAACACACTTGGATTCCATCAACAACTTCACCATTCTCGCAAAATCGACCAAGGTTCGAGTATTATCTTCAGGATAACAACACAAATTGTGTATCTACATGGTTTACACTTCGTGCTCGAACACAACTTCGGTAGCAAAACTAGTAAGCACGAATTTGATTCCATCAACAACTTCACAATTCTCGCATAGTCGACCAAGGCTCGAGTATTAGCTTCGGGATAACAACACAAATTGTGTATCCACATGGTTTACACTTCGTGCGCGCACACAACTTCGGTACCAAAACTAGTGAGCACGAACAACACACTTGGATTCCATCAACAACTTCACCATTCTCGCAAAGTCGACATAGGCTTGAGTTTTATCTTCTGGATAACAACACAAATTGTGTATCCGCGTGGTTTACACTTCGTGCACGAACACAACTTCGGTAGCAAAACTAGTAAGCACGAATTTGATTCCATCAACAACTTCACAATTCTCGCATAGTCGACCAAGGCTCGAGAATTAGTTTCGGGATAACAACACAAATTGTGTATCCACATGGTTTACACTTCGTGCGCGGACACAACTTCGGTACCAAAACTAGTGAGCACGAACAACACACTTGGATTCCAGCAACAACTTCACCATTCTCGCAAAGTCGACCAAGGCTTGAGTTTTAGCTTCTGGATAACAACACAAATTGTGTATCCACGTGGTTTATACTTCGTGCACGAACACAACTTCGGTAGCAAAACTAGTGAGCACGAACAACACACTTGGATTCCATCAACAACTTCACCATTCTCGCAAAATCGACCAAGGTTCGAGTATTATCTTCAGGATAACAACACAAATTGTGTATCTACATGGTTTACACTTCGTGCTCGAACACAACTTCGGTAGCAAAACTAGTAAGCACGAATTTGATTCCATCAACAACTTCACAATTCTCGCATAGTCGACCAAGGCTCGAGAATTAGTTTCGGGATAACAACACAAATTGTGTATCCACATGGTTTACACTTCGTGCGCGGACACAACTTCGGTAGCAAAACTAGTAAGCACGAATTTGATTCCATCAACAACTTCACAATTCTCGCATAGTCGACCAAGGCTCGAGTATTAGCTTCGGGATAACAACACAAATTGTGTATCCACATGGTTTACACTTCGTGCGCGCACACAACTTCGGTACCAAAACTAGTGAGCACGAACAACACACTTGGATTCCATCAACAACTTCACCATTCTCGCAAAGTCGACATAGGCTTGAGTTTTATCTTCTGGATAACAACACAAATTGTGTATCCGCGTGGTTTACACTTCGTGCACGAACACAACTTCGGTAGCAAAACTAGTAAGCACGAATTTGATTCCATCAACAACTTCACAATTCTCGCATAGTCGACCAAGGCTCGAGAATTAGTTTCGGGATAACAACACAAATTGTGTATCCACATGGTTTACACTTCGTGCGCGGACACAACTTCGGTACCAAAACTAGTGAGCACGAACAACACACTTGGATTCCAGCAACAACTTCACCATTCTCGCAAAGTCGACCAAGGCTTGAGTTTTAGCTTCTGGATAACAACACAAATTGTGTATCCACGTGGTTTATACTTCGTGCACGAACACAACTTCGGTAGCAAAACTAGTGAGCACGAACAACACACTTGGATTCCATCAACAACTTCACCATTCTCGCAAAATCGACCAAGGTTCGAGTATTATCTTCAGGATAACAACACAAATTGTGTATCTACATGGTTTACACTTCGTGCTCGAACACAACTTCGGTAGCAAAACTAGTAAGCACGAATTTGATTCCATCAACAACTTCACAATTCTCGCATAGTCGACCAAGGCTCGAGAATTAGTTTCGGGATAACAACACAAATTGTGTATCCACATGGTTTACACTTCGTGCGCGGACACAACTTCGGTACCAAAACTAGTTAGCACGAACAACACACTTGGATTCCATCAACAACTTCACCATTCTCGGAAAATCGACCAAGGTTCGAGTATTATCTTCGGGAAAACAACACAAATTATGTATCTACATGGTTTACACTTCGTGCTCGAACACAACTTCGGTAGCAAAACTAGTAAGCATGAATTTGATTCCATCAACAACTTCACAATTCTCGCATAGTCGACCAAGGCTCGAGTATTAGCTTCGGCATAACAACACAAATTGTGTATCCACATGGTTTACACTTCGTGCGCGGACACAACTTCGGTACCAAAACTAGTGAGCACGAACAACACACTTGGATTCCATCAACAACTTCACCATTCTCGCAAAGTCGACCAAGGTTCGAGTATTAGCTTCGAGGATAACAACACAAATTGTGTATCTACATGGTTTACACTTCGTGCCCGAACACAACTTCGGTAGCAAAACTAGTAAGCACGAATTTGATTCCATCAACAACTTCACAATTCTCGCATAGTCGACCAAGGCTCGAGAATTAGCTTCGGGATAACAACACAAATTGTGTATCCACATGGTTTACACTTCGTGCGCGGACACAACTTCGGTACCAAAACTAGTGAGCACGAACAACACACTTGGATTCCAGCAACAACTTCACCATTCTCGCAAAGTCGACCAAGGCTTGAGTTTTAGCTTCTGGATAACAACACAAATTGTGTATCCACGTGGTTTATACTTCGTGCACGAACACAACTTCGGTAGCAAAACTAGTGAGCACGAACAACACACTTGGATTCCATCAACAACTTCACCATTCTCGCAAAATCGACCAAGGTTCGAGTATTATCTTCAGGATAACAACACAAATTATGTATCTACATGGTTTACACTTCGTGCTTGAACACAACTTCGGTAGCAAAACTAGTAAGCACGAATTTGATTGCATCAACAAGCTTCACAATTCTCGCATAGTCGACCAAGGCTCGAGTATTAGCTTTGGATAACAACACAAATTGTGTATCCCCATGGTTTACACTTCGTGCGCGGACACAACTTCGGTACCAAAAACTAGTGAGCACGAACAACACACTTGGATTCCATTAACAACTTCACCATTCTCGCAAAATCGACCAAGGCTCGAGTATTATCTTCAGGATAACAACACAAATTGTGTATCTACATGGTTTACATTCGTGCCCGAACACAACTTCGGTAGCAAAACTAGTAAGCACGAATTTGATTCCATCAACAACTTCACAATTCTCGCATAGTCGACCAAGGCTCGAGTATTAGCTTCGGGATAACAACACAAATTGTGTATCCACATGGTTTACACTTCGTGCGCGGACACAACTTCGGTACCAAAACTAGTGAGCACGAACAACACACTTGGATTCCATCAACAACTTCTCCATTCTCGCAAAGTCGACCAAGGCTTGAGTTTTATCTTCTGGATAACAACACAAATTGTGTATCCACGTGGTTTACACTTCGTGCACGAACACAACTTCGGTAGCAAAACTAGCGAGCATGAACAACACACTTGGATTCCATAAACAACTTCACCATTCTCGCAAAATCGACCAAGGTTCGAGTATTATCTTCAGGATAACAACACAAATTGTGTATCTACATGGTTTACACTTCGTGCTCGAACACAACTTCGGTAGCAAAACTAGTAAGCACGAATTTGATTCCATCAACAACTTCACAATTCTCGCATAGTCGACCAAGGCTCGAGTATTAGCTTCGGCATAACAACACAAATTGTGTATCCACATGGTTTACACTTCGTGCGCGGACACAACTTCGGTACCAAAACTAGTGAGCACGAACAACACACTTGGATTCCATCAACAACTTCACCATTCTCGCAAAGTCGACCAAGGCTCGAGTATTAGCTTGAGGATAACAACACAAATTGTGTATCTACATGGTTTACATTCGTGCCCGAACACAACTTCGGTAGCAAAACTAGTAAGCACGAATTTGATTCCATCAACAACTTTACAATTCTCGCATAGTCGACCAAGGCTCGAGTATTAGCTTCGGCATAACAACACAAATTGTGTATCCACATGGTTTACACTTCGTGCGCGGAGACAACTTCGGTACCAAAACTAGTGAGCACGAACAACACACTTGGATTCCATCAACAACTTCACCATTCTCGCAACGTCGACCAAGGTTCGAGTATTATCTTCGGGAAAACAACACAAATTATGTATCTACATGGTTTACACTTCGTGCTCGAACACAACTTCGGTAGCAAAACTAGTAAGCACGAATTTGATTCCATCAACAACTTCACAATTCTCGCATAGTCGACCAAGGCTCGAGTATTAGCTTCGGCATAACAACACAAATTGTGTATCCACATGGTTTACACTTCGTGCGCGGACACAACTTCGGTAGCAAAACTAGTGAGCACGAACAACACACTTGGATTCCATCAACAACTTCACCATTCTCGCAAAGTCGACCAAGGTTCGAGTATTATCCTCGGGATAACAAACCAAATTTTGTATCCACAAGGTTTACACTTCGTGCTCGGACACAACTTCGGTAGCAAAACTAGTGAGCACGAACAACACACTTGGATTCCATCAACAACTTCACAATTCTCGCATAGTCGACCAAGGCTCGAGTATTAGCTTCGGCATAACAACGAAAATTGTGTATCCACATGGTTTACACTTCGTGCGCGGACACAACTTCGGTACCAAAACTAGTGAGCACGAACAACACACTTGGATTCCATCAACAACTTCACCATTCTCGCAAAGTCGACCAAGGTTCGAGTATTATCCTCGGGATAACAACCCAAATTTTGTATCCACAAGGTTTACACTTCGTGCTCGGACACAACTTCGGTAGCAAAACTAGTGAGCACGAACAACACACTTGGATTCCATCAACAACTTCACCATTCTCGCAAAGTCGACCAAGGCTCGAGTATTAGCTTGAGGATAACAACACAAATTGTGTATCTACATGGTTTACATTCGTGCCCGAACACAACTTCGGTAGCAAAACTAGTAAGCACGAATTTGATTCCATCAACAACTTCACAATTCTCGCAAAGTCGACCAAGGCTCGAGTCTTAGCTTCGGGATTACAACACAAATTGTGTATCCACATGGTTTACACTTCGTGCGCGGACACAACTTCGGTACCAAAACTAGTGAGCACGAACAACACACTTGGATTCCAGCAACAACTTTACCATTCTCGCAAAGTCGACCAAGGGTTGAGTTTTATCTTCTGGATAACAACACAAATTGTGTATCCACGTGGTTTACACTTCGTGCACGAACACAACTTCGGTACCAAAACTAGTGAGCACGAACAACACACTTGGATTCCATCAACAACTTCACCATTCTCGCCAAATCGACCAAGGTTCGAGTATTATCTTCAGGAAAACAACACAAATTATGTATCTACATGGTTTACACTTCGTGCTCGAACACAACTTCGGTAGCAAAACTAGTAAGCACGAATTTGATTGCATCAACAGCTTCACAATTCTCGCATAGTCGACCAAGGCTCGAGTATTAGCTTCGGGATAACAACACAAATTGTGTATCCACATGGTTTACACTTCGTGCGCGGACACAACTTCGGTACAAAAACTAGTGAGCACGAACAACACACTTGGATTCCATCAACAACTTCACCATTCTCGCAAAATCGACCAAGGCTCGAGTATTATCTTCAGGAAAACAACACAAATTATGTATCTACATGGTTTACACTTCGTGCTCGAACACAACTTCGGTAGCAAAACTAGTAAGCACGAATTTGATTCCATCAACAACTTCACAATTCTCGCATAGTCGACCAAGGCTCGAGTATTAGCTTCGGCATAACAACACAAATTGTGTATCCACATGGTTTACACTTCGTGCGCGGACACAACTTCGGTACCAAAACTAGTGAGCACGAACAACACACTTGGATTCCATCAACAACTTCACCATTCTCGCAAAGTCGACCAAGGCTCGAGTATTAGCTTGAGGATAACAACACAAATTGTGTATCTACATGGTTTACATTCGTGCCCGAACACAACTTCGGTAGCAAAACTAGTAAGCACGAATTTGATTCCATCAACAACTTTACAATTCTCGCATAGTCGACCAAGGCTCGAGTATTAGCTTCGGCATAACAACACAAATTGTGTATCCACATGGTTTACACTTCGTGCGCGGAGACAACTTCGGTACCAAAACTAGTGAGCACGAACAACACACTTGGATTCCATCAACAACTTCACCATTCTCGCAACGTCGACCAAGGTTCGAGTATTATCTTCGGGAAAACAACACAAATTATGTATCTACATGGTTTACACTTCGTGCTCGAACACAACTTCGGTAGCAAAACTAGTAAGCACGAATTTGATTCCATCAACAACTTCACAATTCTCGCATAGTCGACCAAGGCTCGAGTATTAGCTTCGGCATAACAACACAAATTGTGTATCCACATGGTTTACACTTCGTGCGCGGACACAACTTCGGTAGCAAAACTAGTGAGCACGAACAACACACTTGGATTCCATCAACAACTTCACCATTCTCGCAAAGTCGACCAAGGTTCGAGTATTATCCTCGGGATAACAAACCAAATTTTGTATCCACAAGGTTTACACTTCGTGCTCGGACACAACTTCGGTAGCAAAACTAGTGAGCACGAACAACACACTTGGATTCCATCAACAACTTCACAATTCTCGCATAGTCGACCAAGGCTCGAGTATTAGCTTCGGCATAACAACACAAATTGTGTATCCACATGGTTTACACTTCGTGCGCGGACACAACTTCGGTACCAAAACTAGTGAGCACGAACAACACACTTGGATTCCATCAACAACTTCACCATTCTCGCAAAGTCGACCAAGGTTCGAGTATTATCCTCGAGATAACAACCCAAATTTTGTATCCACAAGGTTTACACTTCGTGCTTGGACACAACTTCGGTAGCAAAACTAGTGAGCACGAACAACACACTTGGATTCCATCAACAACTTCACCATTCTCTCAAAGTCGACCAAGGCTCGAGTATTAGCTTGAGGATAACAACACAAATTGTGTATCTACATGGTTTACATTCGTGCCCGAACACAACTTCGGTAGCAAAACTAGTAAGCACGAATTTGATTCCATCAACAACTTTACAATTCTCGCGTAGTCGACCAAGGCTCGAGTATTAGCTTCGGCATAACAACACAAATTGTGTATCCACATGGTTTACACTTCGTGCGCGGAGACAACTTCGGTACCAAAACTAGTGAGCACGAACAACACACTTGGATTCCATCAACAACTTCACCATTCTCGCAACGTCGACCAAGGTTCGAGTATTATCTTCGGGAAAACAACACAAATTATGTATCTACATGGTTTACACTTCGTGCTCGAACACAACTTCGGTAGCAAAACTAGTAAGCACGAATTTGATTCCATCAACAACTTCACAATTCTCGCATAGTCGACCAAGGCTCGAGTATTAGCTTCGGCATAACAACACAAATTGTGTATCCACATGGTTTACACTTCGTGCGCGGACACAACTTCGGTAGCAAAACTAGTGAGCACGAACAACACACTTGGATTCCATCAACAACTTCACCATTCTCGCAAAGTCGACCAAGGTTCGAGTATTATCCTCGGGATAACAACCCAAATTTTGTATCCACAAGGTTTACACTTCGTGCTCGGACACAACTTCGGTAGCAAAACTAGTGAGCACGAACAACACACTTGGATTCCATCAACAACTTCACAATTCTCGCATAGTCGACCAAGGCTCGAGTATTAGCTTCGGCATAACAACGAAAATTGTGTATCCACATGGTTTACACTTCGTGCGCGGACACAACTTCGGTACCAAAACTAGTGAGCACGAACAACACACTTGGATTCCATCAACAACTTCACCATTCTCGCAAAGTCGACCAAGGTTCGAGTATTATCCTCGGGATAACAACCCAAATTTTGTATCCACAAGGTTTACACTTCGTGCTCGGACACAACTTCGGTAGCAAAACTAGTGAGCACGAACAACACACTTGGATTCCATCAACAACTTCACCATTCTTGCAAAGTCGACCAAGGCTCGAGTATTAGCTTGAGGATAACAACACAAATTGTGTATCTACATGGTTTACACTTCGTGCTCGAACACAACTTCGGTAGCAAAATTAGTAAGCACGAATTTGATTCCATCAACAACTTCACAATTCTCGCATAGTCGACCAAGGCTCGAGTATTTGCTTCGGGATAACAACACAAATTGTGTATCCACATGGTTTACACTTCGTGCGCGGACACAACTTCGGTACCAAAACTAGTGAGCACGAACAACACACTTGGATTCCATCAACAACTTCACCATTCTCGCAAAATCGACCAAGGTTCGAGTATTATCTTCGGGAAAACAACACAAATTATGTATCTACATCGTTTACACTTCGTGCTCGAACACAACTTCGGTAGCAAAACTAGTAAGCACGAATTTGATTCCATCAACAACTTCACAATTCTCGCATAATCGACCAAGGCTCGAGTATTAGCTTCGGCATAACAACACAAATTGTGTATCCACATGGTTTACACTTCGTGCGCGGACACAACTTCGGTACCAAAACTAGTGAGCACGAACAACACACTTGGATTCCATCAACAACTTCACCATTCTCGCAAAGTCGACCAAGGTTCGAGTATTATCCTCGAGATAACAACCCAAATTTTGTATCCACAAGGTTTACACTTCGTGCTTGGACACAACTTCGGTAGCAAAACTAGTGAGCACGAACAACACACTTGGATTCCATCAACAACTTCACCATTCTCTCAAAGTCGACCAAGGCTCGAGTATTAGCTTGAGGATAACAACACAAATTGTGTATCTACATGGTTTACATTCGTGCCCGAACACAACTTCGGTAGCAAAACTAGTAAGCACGAATTTGATTCCATCAACAACTTTACAATTCTCGCGTAGTCGACCAAGGCTCGAGTATTAGCTTCGGCATAACAACACAAATTGTGTATCCACATGGTTTACACTTCGTGCGCGGAGACAACTTCGGTACCAAAACTAGTGAGCACGAACAACACACTTGGATTCCATCAACAACTTCACCATTCTCGCAACGTCGACCAAGGTTCGAGTATTATCTTCGGGAAAACAACACAAATTATGTATCTACATGGTTTACACTTCGTGCTCGAACACAACTTCGGTAGCAAAACTAGTAAGCACGAATTTGATTCCATCAACAACTTCACAATTCTCGCATAGTCGACCAAGGCTCGAGTATTAGCTTCGGCATAACAACACAAATTGTGTATCCACATGGTTTACACTTCGTGCGCGGACACAACTTCGGTAGCAAAACTAGTGAGCACGAACAACACACTTGGATTCCATCAACAACTTCACCATTCTCGCAAAGTCGACCAAGGTTCGAGTATTATCCTCGGGATAACAACCCAAATTTTGTATCCACAAGGTTTACACTTCGTGCTCGGACACAACTTCGGTAGCAAAACTAGTGAGCACGAACAACACACTTGGATTCCATCAACAACTTCACAATTCTCGCATAGTCGACCAAGGCTCGAGTATTAGCTTCGGCATAACAACGAAAATTGTGTATCCACATGGTTTACACTTCGTGCGCGGACACAACTTCGGTACCAAAACTAGTGAGCACGAACAACACACTTGGATTCCATCAACAACTTCACCATTCTCGCAAAGTCGACCAAGGTTCGAGTATTATCCTCGGGATAACAACCCAAATTTTGTATCCACAAGGTTTACACTTCGTGCTCGGACACAACTTCGGTAGCAAAACTAGTGAGCACGAACAACACACTTGGATTCCATCAACAACTTCACCATTCTTGCAAAGTCGACCAAGGCTCGAGTATTAGCTTGAGGATAACAACACAAATTGTGTATCTACATGGTTTACACTTCGTGCTCGAACACAACTTCGGTAGCAAAATTAGTAAGCACGAATTTGATTCCATCAACAACTTCACAATTCTCGCATAGTCGACCAAGGCTCGAGTATTTGCTTCGGGATAACAACACAAATTGTGTATCCACATGGTTTACACTTCGTGCGCGGACACAACTTCGGTACCAAAACTAGTGAGCACGAACAACACACTTGGATTCCATCAACAACTTCACCATTCTCGCAAAATCGACCAAGGTTCGAGTATTATCTTCGGGAAAACAACACAAATTATGTATCTACATCGTTTACACTTCGTGCTCGAACACAACTTCGGTAGCAAAACTAGTAAGCACGAATTTGATTCCATCAACAACTTCACAATTCTCGCATAATCGACCAAGGCTCGAGTATTAGCTTCGGCATAACAACACAAATTGTGTATCCACATGGTTTACACTTCGTGCGCGGACACAACTTCGGTAGCAAAACTAGTGAGCACGAACAACACACTTGGATTCCATCAACAACTTCACCATTCTCGCAAAGTCGACCAAGGCTCGAGTATTAGCTTGAGGATAACAACACAAATTGTGTATCTACATGGTTTACATTCGTGCCCGAACACAACTTCGGTAGCAAAACTAGTAAGCACGAATTTGATTCCATCAACAACTTTACAATTCTCGCATAGTCGACCAAGGCTCGAGTATTAGCTTCGGCATAACAACACAAATTGTGTATCCACATGGTTTACACTTCGTGCGCGGAGACAACTTCGGTACCAAAACTAGTGAGCACGAACAACACACTTGGATTCCATCAACAACTTCACCATTCTCGCAAAGTCGACCAAGGTTCGAGTATTATCTTCGGGAAAACAATACAAATTATGTATCTACATGGTTTACACTTCGTGCTCGAACACAACTTCGGTAGCAAAACTAGTAAGCACGAATTTGATTCCATCAACAACTTCACAATTCTCGCATAGTCGACCAAGGCTCGAGTATTAGCTTCGGCATAACAACACAAATTGTGTATCCACATGGTTTACACTTCGTGCGCGGACACAACTTCGGTAGCAAAACTAGTGAGCACGAACAACACACTTGGATTCCATCAACAACTTCACCATTCTCGCAATGTCGACCAAGACTCAAGTATTAGCTTGAGGATAACAACACAAATTGTGTATCTACATGGTTTACATTCGTGCCCGAACACAACTTCGGTAGCAAAACTAGTAAGCACGAATTTGATTCCATCAACAAGTTCACAATTCTCGCATAGTCGACCAAGGCTCGAGTATTAGCTTCGGGATAACAACACAAATTGTGTATCCACATGGTTTACACTTCGTGCGCGGACACAACTTCGGTACCAAAACTAGTGAGCACGAACAACACACTTGGATTCCATCAACAACTTCACCATTCTCACAAAGTCGACCAAGGCTTGAGTTTTATCTTGTGGATAACAACACAAATTGTGTATCCACGTGGTTTACACTTCGTGCACGAACACATCTTCGGTAGCAAAACTAGCGAGCACGAACAACACACTTGGATTCCATCAACAACTTCACCATTCTCGCAAAGTCGACCAAGGCTTGAGTTTTAGCTTCTGGATAACAACATAAATTGTGTATCCACGTGGTTTACACTTCGTGCACGAACACAACTTCGGTAGCAAAACTAGCGAGCACGAACAACACACTTGGATTCCATCAACAACTTCACCAATCTCGCAAAATCGACCAAGGTTCGAGTATTATCTTCAGGATAACAACACAAATTGTGTATCTACATGGTTTACGCTTCGTGCTCGAACACAACTTCGGAAGCAAAACTAGTAAGCACGAATTTGATTCCATCAACAACTTCACAATTCTCGCATAGTCGACCAAGGCTCGAGTATTAGCTTCGGGATAACAACACAAATTGTGTATCCACAAGGTTTACACTTCGTGCGCGGACACAACTTCGGTACCAAAACTAGTGAGCACGAACAACACACTTGGATTCCATCAACAACTTCACCATTCTCACAAAGTCGACCAAGGCTTGAGTTTTATCTTGTGGATAACAACACAAATTGTGTATCCACGTGGTTTACACTTCGTGCACGAACACAACTTCGGTAGCAAAACTAGCGAGCACGAACAACACACTTGGATTCCATCAACAACTTCACCATTCTCGCAAAGTCGACCAAGGCTTGAGTTTTAGCTTCTGGATAACAACACAAATTGTGTATCCACGTGGTTTACACTTCGTGCACGAACACAACTTCGGTAGCAAAACTAGCGAGCACGAACAACACACTTGGATTCCATCAACAACTTCACCAATCTCGCAAAATCGACCAAGGTTCGAGTATTATCTTCAGGATAACAACACAAATTGTGTATCTACATGGTTTACACTTCGTGCTCGAACACAACTTCGGAAGCAAAACTAGTAAGCACGAATTTGATTCCATCAACATCTTCACAATTCTCGCATAGTCGACCAAGGCTCGAGTATTAGCTTCGGGATAACAACACAAATTGTGTATCCACATGGTTTACACTTCGTGCGCGGACACAACTTCGGTACCAAAACTAGTGAGCACGAACAACACACTTGGATTCCATCAACAACTTCACCATTCTCGCAAAGTCGACCAAGGCTTGAGTTTTAGCTTCTGGATAACAATAGAAATTGTGTATCCACGTGGTTTACACTTCGTGGACGAACACAACTTCGGTAGCAAAACTAGCGAGCACGAACAACACACTTGGATTCCATCAACAACTTCACCGTTCTCGCAAAATCGACCAAGGTTCGAGTATTATCTTCAGGATAACAACACAAATTGTGTATCTACACGGTTTACACTTCGTGCTCGAACACAACTTCGGTAGCATAACTAGTAAGCACGAATTTGATTCCATCAACAACTTCACAATTGTCGCATAGTCGACCAAGGCTCGAGTATTAGCTTCGGGATAACAACACAAATTGTGTATCCACATGGTTTACACTTCATGCGCGGACACAACTTCGGTACCAAAACTAGTGAGCACGAACAACACACTTGGATTCCATCAACAACTTCACCATTCTCGCAAAATCGACCAAGGTTCGAGTATTATCTTCGGGAAAACAACACAAATTATGTATCTACATGGTTTACACTTCGTGCTCGAACACAACTTCGGTAGCAAAACTAGTAAGCACGAATTTGATTCCATCAACAAGTTCACAATTCTCGCATAGTCGACCAAGGCTCGAGTATTAGCTTCGGCATAACAACACAAATTGTGTATCCACATGGTTTACACTTCGTGCGCGGACACAACTTCGGTACCAAAACTAGTGAGCACGAACAACACACATGGATTCCATCAACAACTTCACCATTCTCGCAAAGTCGACCAAGGCTTGAGTTTTATCTTGTGGATAACAACACAAATTGTGTATCCACGTGGTTTACACTTCGTGCCCGAACACAACCTCGGTAGCAAAACTAGCGAGCACGTACAACACACTTGGATTCCATCAACAACTTCACCATTCTCGCAAAGTCGACCAAGGCTTGAGTTTTAGCTTCTGGATAACAACACAAATTGTGTATCCACGTGGTTTACACTTCGTGCACGAACACAACTTCGGTAGCAAAACTAGCGAGCACGAACAACACACTTGGATTCCATCAACAACTTCACCAATCTCGCAAAATCGACCAAGGTTCGAGTATTATCTTCAGGATAACAACACAAATTGTGTATCTACATGGTTTACACTTCGTGCTCGAACACAACTTCGGTAGCAAAACTAGTAAGCACGAATTTGATTCCATTAACAACTTCACAATTCTCGCATAGTCGACCAAGGCTCGAGTATTAGCTTCGGGATAACAACACAAATTTTGTATCCACATGGTTTACACTTCGTGCGCGGAGACAACTTCGGTACCAAAACTAGTGAGCACGAACAACACACTTGGATTCCATCAACAACTTCACCATTCTCGCAAAGTCGACCAAGGCTTGAGTTTTAGCTTCTGGATAACAACACAAATTGTGTATCCACGTGGTTTACACTTCGTGCACGAACACAACTTCGGTAGCAAAACTAGCGAGCACGAACAACACTCTTGGATTCCATCAACAACTTCACCATTCTCGCAAAATCGACCAAGGTTCGAGTATTATCTTCAGGATAACAACACAAATTGTGTATCTACACGGTTTACACTTCGTGCTCGAACACAACTTCGGTAGCATAACTAGTAAGCACGAATTTGATTCCATCAACAACTTCACAATTGTCGCATAGTCGACCAAGGCTCGAGTATTAGCTTCGGGATAACAACACAAATTGTGTATCCACATGGTTTACACTTCATGCGCGGACACAACTTCGGTACCAAAACTAGTGAGCACGAACAACACACTTGGATTCCATCAACAACTTCACCATTCTCGCAAAATCGACCAAGGTTCGAGTATTATCTTCGGGAAAACAACACAAATTATGTATCTACATGGTTTACACTTCGTGCTCGAACACAACTTCGGTAGCAAAACTAGTAAGCACGAATTTGATTCCATCAACAAGTTCACAATTCTCGCATAGTCGACCAAGGCTCGAGTATTAGCTTCGGCACAACAACACAAATTGTGTATCCACATGGTTTACACTTCGTGCGCGGACACAACTTCGGTACCAAAACTAGTGAGCACGAACAACACACTTGGATTCCATCAACAACTTCACCATTCTCGCAAAGTCGACCAAGGCTTGAGTTTTATCTTGTGGATAACAACACAAATTGTGTATCCACGTGGTTTACACTTCGTGCACGAACACAACTTCGGTAGCAAAACTAGCGAGCACGTACAACACACTTGGATTCCATCAACAACTTCACCATTCTCGCAAAGTCGACCAAGGCTTGAGTTTTAGCTTCTGGATAACAACACAAATTGTGTATCCACGTGGTTTACACTTCGTGCACGAGCACAACTTCGGTAGCAATACTAGCGAGCACGAACAACACATTTGGATTCCATCAACAACTTCACCAATCTCGCAAAATCGACCAAGGTTCGAGTATTATCTTCAGGATAACAACACAAATTGTGTATCTACATGGTTTACACTTCGTGCTCGAACACAACTTCGGTAGCAAAACTAGTAAGCACGAATTTGATTCCATCAACAACTTCACAATTCTCGCATAGTCGACCAAGGCTCGAGTATTAGCTTCGGGATAACAACACAAATTGTGTATCCACATGGTTTACACTTCGTGCGCGGACACAACTTCGGTACCAAAACTAGTGAGCACGAACAACACACTTGGATTCCATCAACAACTTCACCATTTTCGCAAAGTCGACCAAGGCTTGAGTTTTAGCTTCTGGATAACAATAGAAATTGTGTATCCACGTGGTTTACACTTCGTGGACGAACACAACTTCGGTAGCAAAACTAGCGAGCACGAACAACACACTTGGATTCCATCAACAACTTCACCGTTCTCGCAAAATCGACCAAGGTTCGAGTATTATCTTCAGGATAACAACACAAATTGTGTATCTACACGGTTTACACTTCGTGCTCGAACACAACTTCGGTAGCATAACTAGTAAGCACGAATTTGATTCCATCAACAACTTCACAATTGTCGCATAGTCGACCAAGGCTCGAGTATTAGCTTCGGGATAACAACACAAATTGTGTATCCACATGGTTTACACTTCATGCGCGGACACAACTTCGGTACCAAAACTAGTGAGCACGAACAACACACTTGGATTCCATCAACAACTTCACCATTCTCGCAAAATCGACCAAGGTTCGAGTATTATCTTCGGGAAAACAACACAAATTATGTATCTACATGGTTTACACTTCGTGCTCGAACACAACTTCGGTAGCAAAACTAGTAAGCACGAATTTGATTCCATCAACAAGTTCACAATTCTCGCATAGTCGACCAAGGCTCGAGTATTAGCTTCGGCATAACAACACAAATTGTGTATCCACATGGTTTACACTTCGTGCGCGGACACAACTTCGGTACCAAAACTAGTGAGCACGAACAACACAGTTGGATTCCATCAACAACTTCACCATTCTCGCAAAGTCGACCAAGGCTTGAGTTTTATCTTGTGGATAACAACACAAATTGTGTATCCACGTGGTTTACACTTCGTGCACGAACACAACTTCGGTAGCAAAACTAGCGAGCACGTACAACACACTTGGATTCCATCAACAACTTCACCATTCTCGCAAAGTCGACCAAGGCTTGAGTTTTAGCTTCTGGATAACAACACAAATTGTGTATCCACGTGGTTTACACTTCGTGCACGAACACAACTTCGGTAGCAAAACTAGCGAGCACGAACAACACACTTGGATTCCATCAACAACTTCACCAATCTCGCAAAATCGACCAAGGTTCGAGTATTATCTTCAGGATAACAACACAAATTGTGTATCTACATGGTTTACACTTCGTGCTCGAACACAACTTCGGTAGCAAAACTAGTAAGCACGAATTTGATTCCATTAACAACTTCACAATTCTCGCATAGTCGACCAAGGCTCGAGTATTAGCTTCGGGATAACAACACAAATTTTGTATCCACATGGTTTACACTTCGTGCGCGGAGACAACTTCGGTACCAAAACTAGTGAGCACGAACAACACACTTGGATTCCATCAACCACTTCACCATTCTCGCAAAGTCGACCAAGGCTTTAGTTTTAGCTTCTGGATAACAACACAAATTGTGTATCCACGTGGTTTACACTTCGTGCACGAACACAACTTCGGTAGCAAAACTAGCGAGCACGAACAACACTCTTGGATTCCATCAACAACTTCACCATTCTCGCAAAATCGACCAAGGTTCGAGTATTATCTTCAGGATAACAACACAAATTGTGTATCTACACGGTTTACACTTCGTGCTCGAACACAACTTCGGTAGCATAACTAGTAAGCACGAATTTGATTCCATCAACAACTTCACAATTGTCGCATAGTCGACCAAGGCTCGAGTATTAGCTTCGGGATAACAACACAAATTGTGTATCCACATGGTTTACACTTCATGCGCGGACACAACTTCGGTACCAAAACTAGTGAGCACGAACAACACACTTGGATTCCATCAACAACTTCACCATTCTCGCAAAATCGACCAAGGTTCGAGTATTATCTTCGGGAAAACAACACAAATTATGTATCTACATGGTTTACACTTCGTGCTCGAACACAACTTCGGTAGCAAAACTAGTAAGCACGAATTTGATTCCATCAACAAGTTCACAATTCTCGCATAGTCGACCAAGGCTCGAGTATTAGCTTCGGCACAACAACACAAATTGTGTATCCACATGGTTTACACTTCGTGCGCGGACACAACTTCGGTACCAAAACTAGTGAGCACGAACAACACACTTGGATTCCATCAACAACTTCACCATTCTCGCAAAGTCGACCAAGGCTTGAGTTTTATCTTGTGGATAACAACACAAATTGTGTATCCACGTGGTTTACACTTCGTGCACGAACACAACTTCGGTAGCAAAACTAGCGAGCACGTACAACACACTTGGATTCCATCAACAACTTCACCATTCTCGCAAAGTCGACCAAGGCTTGAGTTTTAGCTTCTGGATAACAACACAAATTGTGTATCCACGTGGTTTACACTTCGTGCACGAGCACAACTTCGGTAGCAATACTAGCGAGCACGAACAACACATTTGGATTCCATCAACAACTTCACCAATCTCGCAAAATCGACCAAGGTTCGAGTATTATCTTCAGGATAACAACACAAATTGTGTATCTACATGGTTTACACTTCGTGCTCGAACACAACTTCGGTAGCAAAACTAGTAAGCACGAATTTGATTCCATCAACAACTTCACAATTCTCGCATAGTCGACCAAGGCTCGAGTATTAGCTTCGGGATAACAACACAAATTGTGTATCCACATGGTTTACACTTCGTGCGCGGACACAACTTCGGTACCAAAACTAGTGAGCACGAACAACACACTTGGATTCCATCAACAACTTCACCATTCTCGCAAAGTCGACCAAGGCTTGAGTTTTAGCTTCTGGATAACAATAGAAATTGTGTATCCACGTGGTTTACACTTCGTGGACGAACACAACTTCGGTAGCAAAACTAGCGAGCACGAACAACACACTTGGATTCCATCAACAACTTCACCGTTCTCGCAAAATCGACCAAGGTTCGAGTATTATCTTCAGGATAACAACACAAATTGTGTATCTACACGGTTTACACTTCGTGCTCGAACACAACTTCGGTAGCATAACTAGTAAGCACGAATTTGATTCCATCAACAACTTCACAATTGTCGCATAGTCGACCAAGGCTCGAGTATTAGCTTCGGGATAACAACACAAATTGTGTATCCACATGGTTTACACTTCATGCGCGGACACAACTTCGGTAGCAAAACTAGTGAGCACGAACAACACACTTGGATTCCATCAACAACTTCACCATTCTCGCAAAATCGACCAAGGTTCGAGTATTATCTTCGGGAAAACAACACAAATTATGTATCTACATGGTTTACACTTCGTGCTCGAACACAACTTCGGTAGCAAAACTAGTAAGCACGAATTTGATTCCATCAACAAGTTCACAATTCTCGCATAGTCGACCAAGGCTCGAGTATTAGCTTCGGCATAACAACACAAATTGTGTATCCACATGGTTTACACTTCGTGCGCGGACACAACTTCGGTACCAAAACTAGTGAGCACGAACAACACACTTGGATTCCATCAACAACTTCACCATTCTCGCAAAGTCGACCAAGGCTTGAGTTTTATCTTGTGGATAACAACACAAATTGTGTATCCACGTGGTTTACACTTCGTGCACGAACACAACTTCGGTAGCAAAACTAGCGAGCACGTACAACACACTTGGATTCCATCAACAACTTCACCATTCTCGCAAAGTCGACCAAGGCTTGAGTTTTAGCTTCTGGATAACAACACAGATTGTGTATCCACGTGGTTTACACTTCGTGCACGAGCACAACTTCGGTAGCAATACTAGCGAGCACGAACAACACACTTGGATTCCATCAACAACTTCACCAATCTCGCAAAATCGACCAAGGTTCGAGTATTATCTTCAGGATAACAACACAAATTGTGTATCTACACGGTTTACACTTCGTGCTCGAACACAACTTCGGTAGCATAACTAGTAAGCACGAATTTGATTCCATCAACAACTTCACAATTGTCGCATAGTCGACCAAGGCTCGAGTATTAGCTTCGGGATAACAACACAAATTGTGTATCCACATGGTTTACACTTTATGCGCGGACACAACTTCGGTACCAAAACTAGTGAGCACGAACAACACACTTGGATTCCATCAACAACTTCACCATTCTCGCAAAATCGACCAAGGTTCGAGTATTATCTTCGGGAAAACAACACAAATTATGTATCTACATGGTTTACACTTCGTGCTCGAACACAACTTCGGTAGCAAAACTAGTAAGCACGAATTTGATTCCATCAACAAGTTCACAATTCTCGCATAGTCGACCAAGGCTCGAGTATTAGCTTCGGCATAACAACACAAATTGTGTATCCACATGGTTTACACTTCGTGCGCGGACACAACTTCGGTACCAAAACTAGTGAGCACGAACAACACACTTGGATTCCATCAACAACTTCACCATTCTCGCAAAGTCGACCAAGGCTTGAGTTTTATCTTGTGGATAACAACACAAATTGTGTATCCACGTGGTTTACACTTCGTGCACGAACACAACTTCGGTAGCAAAACTAGCGAGCACGTACAACACACTTGGATTCCATCAACAACTTCACCATTCTCGCAAAGTCGACCAAGGCTTGAGTTTTAGCTTCTGGATAACAACACAAATTGTGTATCCACGTGGTTTACACTTCGTGCACGAGCACAACTTCGGTAGCAATACTAGCGAGCACGAACAACACACTTGGATTCCATCAACAACTTCACCAATCTCGCAAAATCGACCAAGGTTCGAGTATTATCTTCAGGATAACAACACAAATTGTGTATCTACATGGTTTACACTTCGTGCTCGAACACAACTTCGGTAGCAAAACTAGTAAGCACGAATTTGATTCCATCAACAACTTCACAATTCTCGCATAGTCGACCAAGGCTCGAGTATTAGCTTCGGCATAACAACACAAATTGTGTATCCACATGGTTTACACTTCGTGCGCGGACACAACTTCGGTACCAAAACTAGTGAGCACGAACAACACACTTGGATTCCATCAACAACTTCACCATTCTCGCAAAGTCGACCAAGGCTTGAGTTTTATCTTGTGGATAACAACACAAATTGTGTATCCACGTGGTTTACACTTCGTGCACGAACACAACTTCGGTAGCAAAACTAGCGAGCACGTACAACACACTTGGATTCCATCAACAACTTCACCATTCTCGCAAAGTCGACCAAGGCTTGAGTTTTAGCTTCTGGATAACAACACAGATTGTGTATCCACGTGGTTTACACTTCGTGCACGAGCACAACTTCGGTAGCAATACTAGCGAGCACGAACAACACACTTGGATTCCATCAACAACTTCACCAATCTCGCAAAATCGACCAAGGTTCGAGTATTATCTTCAGGATAACAACACAAATTGTGTATCTACACGGTTTACACTTCGTGCTCGAACACAACTTCGGTAGCATAACTAGTAAGCACGAATTTGATTCCATCAACAACTTCACAATTGTCGCATAGTCGACCAAGGCTCGAGTATTAGCTTCGGGATAACAACACAAATTGTGTATCCACATGGTTTACACTTTATGCGCGGACACAACTTCGGTACCAAAACTAGTGAGCACGAACAACACACTTGGATTCCATCAACAACTTCACCATTCTCGCAAAATCGACCAAGGTTCGAGTATTATCTTCGGGAAAACAACACAAATTATGTATCTACATGGTTTACACTTCGTGCTCGAACACAACTTCGGTAGCAAAACTAGTAAGCACGAATTTGATTCCATCAACAAGTTCACAATTCTCGCATAGTCGACCAAGGCTCGAGTATTAGCTTCGGCATAACAACACAAATTGTGTATCCACATGGTTTACACTTCGTGCGCGGACACAACTTCGGTACCAAAACTAGTGAGCACGAACAACACACTTGGATTCCATCAACAACTTCACCATTCTCGCAAAGTCGACCAAGGCTTGAGTTTTATCTTGTGGATAACAACACAAATTGTGTATCCACGTGGTTTACACTTCGTGCACGAACACAACTTCGGTAGCAAAACTAGCGAGCACGTACAACACACTTGGATTCCATCAACAACTTCACCATTCTCGCAAAGTCGACCAAGGCTTGAGTTTTAGCTTCTGGATAACAACACAAATTGTGTATCCACGTGGTTTACACTTCGTGCACGAGCACAACTTCGGTAGCAATACTAGCGAGCACGAACAACACACTTGGATTCCATCAACAACTTCACCAATCTCGCAAAATCGACCAAGGTTCGAGTATTATCTTCAGGATAACAACACAAATTGTGTATCTACATGGTTTACACTTCGTGCTCGAACACAACTTCGGTAGCAAAACTAGTAAGCACGAATTTGATTCCATCAACAACTTCACAATTCTCGCATAGTCGACCAAGGCTCGAGTATTAGCTTCGGCATAACAACACAAATTGTGTATCCACATGGTTTACACTTCGTGCGCGGACACAACTTCGGTACCAAAACTAGTGAGCACGAACAACACACTTGGATTCCATCAACAACTTCACCATTCTCGCAAAGTCGACCAAGGCTTGAGTTTTATCTTGTGGATAACAACACAAATTGTGTATCCACGTGGTTTACACTTCGTGCACGAACACAACTTCGGTAGCAAAACTAGCGAGCACGTACAACACACTTGGATTCCATCAACAACTTCACCATTCTCGCAAAGTCGACCAAGGCTTGAGTTTTAGCTTCTGGATAACAACACAGATTGTGTATCCACGTGGTTTACACTTCGTGCACGAGCACAACTTCGGTAGCAATACTAGCGAGCACGAACAACACACTTGGATTCCATCAACAACTTCACCAATCTCGCAAAATCGACCAAGGTTCGAGTATTATCTTCAGGATAACAACACAAATTGTGTATCTACACGGTTTACACTTCGTGCTCGAACACAACTTCGGTAGCATAACTAGTAAGCACGAATTTGATTCCATCAACAACTTCACAATTGTCGCATAGTCGACCAAGGCTCGAGTATTAGCTTCGGGATAACAACACAAATTGTGTATCCACATGGTTTACACTTTATGCGCGGACACAACTTCGGTACCAAAACTAGTGAGCACGAACAACACACTTGGATTCCATCAACAACTTCACCATTCTCGCAAAATCGACCAAGGTTCGAGTATTATCTTCGGGAAAACAACACAAATTATGTATCTACATGGTTTACACTTCGTGCTCGAACACAACTTCGGTAGCAAAACTAGTAAGCACGAATTTGATTCCATCAACAAGTTCACAATTCTCGCATAGTCGACCAAGGCTCGAGTATTAGCTTCGGCATAACAACACAAATTGTGTATCCACATGGTTTACACTTCGTGCGCGGACACAACTTCGGTACCAAAACTAGTGAGCACGAACAACACACTTGGATTCCATCAACAACTTCACCATTCTCGCAAAGTCGACCAAGGCTTGAGTTTTATCTTGTGGATAACAACACAAATTGTGTATCCACGTGGTTTACACTTCGTGCACGAACACAACTTCGGTAGCAAAACTAGCGAGCACGTACAACACACTTGGATTCCATCAACAACTTCACCATTCTCGCAAAGTCGACCAAGGCTTGAGTTTTAGCTTCTGGATAACAACACAAATTGTGTATCCACGTGGTTTACACTTCGTGCACGAGCACAACTTCGGTAGCAATACTAGCGAGCACGAACAACACACTTGGATTCCATCAACAACTTCACCAATCTCGCAAAATCGACCAAGGTTCGAGTATTATCTTCAGGATAACAACACAAATTGTGTATCTACATGGTTTACACTTCGTGCTCGAACACAACTTCGGTAGCAAAACTAGTAAGCACGAATTTGATTCCATTAACAACTTCACAATTCTCGCATAGTCGACCAAGGCTCGAGTTTTAGCTTCGGGATAACAACACAAATTTTGTATCCACATGGTTTACACTTCGTGCGCGGACACAACTTCGGTACCAAAACTAGTGAGCACGAACAACACACTTGGATTCCATCAACAACTTCACCATTCTCGCAAAGTCGACCAAGGCTTGAGTTTTAGCTTCTGGATAACAACACAAATTGTGTATCCACGTGGTTTACACTTCGTGCACGAACACAACTTCGGTAGCAAAACTAGCGAGCACGAACAACACTCTTGGATTCCATCAACAACTTCACCATTCTCGCAAAATCGACCAAGGTTCGAGTATTATCTTCAGGATAACAACACAAATTGTGTATCTACATGGTTTACACTTCGTGCTCGAACACAACTTCGGTAGCAAAACTAGTAAGCACGAATTTGATTCCATTAACAACTTCACAATTCTCGCATAGTCGACCAAGGCTCGAGTATTAGCTTCGGGATAACAACACAAATTTTGTATCCACATGGTTTACACTTCGTGCGCGGACACAACTTCGGTACCAAAACTAGTGAGCACGAACAACACACTTGGATTCCATCAACAACTTCACCATTCTCGCAAAGTCGACCAAGGCTTGAGTTTTAGCTTCTGGATAACAACACAAATTGTGTATCCACGTGGTTTACACTTCGTGCACGAACACAACTTCGGTAGGAAAACTAGCGAGCACGAACAACACTCTTGGATTCCATCAACAACTTCACCGTTCTCGCAAAATCGACCAAGGTTCGAGTATTATCTTCAGGATAACAACACAAATTGTGTATCTACACGGTTTACACTTCGTGCTCGAACACAACTTCGGTAGCAAAACTAGTGAGCACGAACAACACACTTGGATTCCACCAACAACTTCACCATTCTCGCAAAGTCGACCAAGGCTCGAGTATTAGCTTTAGGATAACAACACAAATTGTGTATCTACATGGTTTACACTTCGTGCTCGAACACAACTTCGGTAGCAAAACTAGTAAGCACGAATTTGATTCCATCAACAACTTCACAATTCTCGCATAGTCGACCAAGGCTCGAGTATTAGCTTCGGGATAACAACACAAATTGTGTATCCACATGGTTTACACTTCGTGCGCGGACACAACTTCGGTACCAAAACTAGTGAGCACGAACAACACACTTGATTCCATCAACAACTTCACCATTCTCGCAAAGTCGACCAAGGCTTGAGTTTTAGCTTCTGGATAACAACACAAATTGTGTATCCACGTGGTTTACACTTCGTGCACGAACACAACTTCCGTAGCAAAACTAGCGAGCACGAACAACACACTTGGATTCTGTCACACCCGGAGTTTCGTCCTAAGCCTAAATTGTATAAAGAAATCCGTAAATAACAATTGGCTTAATTAACTCAGGAAAAATCCCTCTAAAAGGAATTAATTCACTTAAATCGAGGCTCGCAAATCGACAAACAGGATTTGAATTCAAATTGCAGAAGTATAAAATTTGGCCAAACAGATTAATTTAAAACTCGGCAAAAGTGGGGTTTTCCTTTTTCCCTCCTTTTTCCTTTCTTTTTCCCTCCATTCTCAAATTGGGCCGAAGTCCAATTTTCCTCCCTCTCTCTTTTTCCTTTTTCTTTTTCTTTTTCTTTTCCTTCCCGGGCCGGCCCAGCCGAGCCGGCCCACTCCTCCTCGGCCGGCCCAGCCGAGCCGGCCTCCCTCCGCCCGCCAGCGCGCGCCCCCGCCTGGCTTCGGCCCAGCTCCCGCGCCGCGCCCGCGCCACGAGTCCGCGCCGACTCCCTCCTCTCCCCCGCGCCACTGACAGGTGGGGCCTACCTGTCAGTGACTGCCTCCCCGCCAGCGCCCGCGCCGCGCCGAGTCCGAGACCGCGCCGCCGCCGCCGCAACGGCCGCCGCCGAGACAGCGTCGTCGCCGACTCGGTCTCCAACCTCCGCCCGCCCTAGCCGGTGCCGCCACCCTATAAATCCCGAGCCGCCGCGCGCCGTCGCTCGCTTTCCGTCGTCGCTCGAGTCGCCGCCGCGCTGCCGCCGTTCGTCGCCGCCGTGCAATCTCGCCACCAGTCACCGATCGTCGCCACCTAGCCGCGTCATCTTCTCCGCCTCGGTGTCGCCGACCTTTCCTGGGCTCTCATCGTCGCCGGTGGACGTCTCGTGCCCGCCGCAGCTCCTCCGACCTCTCCGCCGCCGCGTCTCGCCCGTGGCCGGCACCCGTCGATCTCCGCGGCCGTTGCCGATCTCCCGCTCCAACCCGCGTCGCCACCTTCGCCTCGACCTCGCCGGCCCATCCGCGCTCTCGCCGCCGCCGGTGAGCATCCCCACCCTCCTCCCCTCTCTCTCCCCCTCTCCGGCCGACCGCCGCCGAGTCGCGCGCCGTCGCCGGACGAGACCGAAGCCCGCCGCTCCCGCCAGCCGCCGTGGTCGTCGTCGTCTCCGCGTCGCCGACGTCTGGCCGCCGTCGTTTGCGCCCGCGCGTGCCGCGCCGTCGCCGCTTGCCAGTCACCGTCGCCGCTGTCCTTCCACCCTCGCCGTGCATCGCCGCCTCGGCCGTCGTCGCCGTCGCGCCGTCGCCATCGCCGTGCGCCACCGCCGCCGCGTCGCCCGCCACTCTCGCCGGTCGCCGCCGTCCGCCCGAGCCGCGCTCTGCGCCCCTGCTCTCTGTTCCCTCTCGCTGACGAGTGGGTCCCACTCGTCAGTCGCTCCCCGCGCCCGCCTTCTCTCTCTCCTCCCGGGCCTAGCTGTCAGCGTCTCCCTCTCTCTCTCACCGACAGGTGGTCCCCACCTGTCAGCCGTCAGTACCCTCTCTCCTCGTTGACGTCAGCAGCCCCATTAATTGCGCAATAATTGATTTAGGACTTTTCTGTTTAGTTAAAAAACCCAGAAAACTTCTAAAATTCATAAGTAATTCATCTAGTCTCCGTTTAGGTCCATTCAAATTTCATTAAATTCATAAAATTATCAAGAATCTATTAAAAATAGTTTTTTTTGCTGTTTCAGTAGAGTTTGTGCCTGTTTTAGTTATTTTTGTGCTTTGTCGCTTAGATTCGGACCCCGCCGAAGAGCCGGTTTACTTCGAGATCGTCGCCGAAGTTCCCCAAGGGCCAGAGCAAGGCAAGTGACACTCGTCCTTGAACATATTGAACCCATTATTGCAATTTCCCCGCTTATTTATTTCAAATATGCATTGTTTTAATTAAAGTACTTACTTTATGCTATTTTCGGGTAAACCTTATTATTATGCCGTTGTTTATCCAACTCTATTCGTTGCTGGAGCAGGGGTAACTTGATTAGAGTCAGGCCTAGGTTAATGCTTAGCCATGCTTAGAACAAATAGCTCATGGGATCACATATAATTATGCTTAGTTCTGTTTAGCTGAGATAATGATTCACTACCCGATTCGGGTTAATGCCAACTAAAATATTGATAATGGTGGGCTGTGGGTGCATGGTTTTGAGAGTCGCACCCATGGCGATTAAGGACCGGTTCACGGGAAACACTGGAAGTCATTAAGTGCTAACCACATGCCGAAATGGGTAATGTGGGATTTGGAGCATGACTTCGAACTATTTGACGTACCCAGGCAAGGGTAGGCGTGATGGAGTATGGACGGGCAATCATGGTGTAACGAAAGCTTCTCCTGCTTCCGGATCTACCAAGACACAAGAGGGGACTGCCCGACTTGGTGTAAAGGAGGAGGTGAAACCTGAAGTGTGGTACGATTAAATAGGGAGGGTTGTGTAACGGGTCCTATCACGGTCTCCTTTCCGGTATGCCATGGTGGTATGTCGGCGCACGTTCAAGTGTAGTGGAGTCGTGTCTTGTGGGTACAGTAGTACACCTCTGATTAGAGGATAAACTATTCGAATAGCCGTGCCCACGGTCACGGGCGAACTCCCAGCTTCACTGTGATTAGTGAACCCTAATAACTTGAGTAAATTTGTTATCACTTGGGACTACTGCAACGTTGTCACGCCCAGAAATTCCTCACATGAATTTCTGAACTTAATTGTGTATTAAATCCCTGTCCAGGACCAGCCAGGGTACACAAAAGACAATGTTGATTACATAACCATCGTTCTTAGAAACAACTGAAAATTACACTGATTCTAGCGGAAATGCAGCGGAAAGAAAAACAAAGGGGTAGACTAGCTCCAGCGGGTACGGCTCCAGTCCACAGGCAACACTTCGACGGCGGAACAGCTCACTCCTGAGAGGCACCTCCATCGGACTCTGCTTCTAGCTCTGGGTTGGGAAAGTTAACCAAGGCTGAGTACAAACCACCGTACTCAACAAGTAACACGGACAAGGGGGAAATAAATGATGCAATGGGATTAACAAGGACAGGCTAGGGTTAGTTGCGACAAAGCAGCAGTTTAAATAAATAACAGAGATTGAAAGAATAAAGGTAATTTAAATACAGTAAAGCATAAATAAATAAACAGTTGTAAAGTACCACAACACTGTCCAACGTTACACCACGTTGCAACAGGCCCAACCACTACTCAACGTTACACCACGTTGCAGTAGTCCCAAGTGATAACAAATTTACTCAAGTTATTAGGGTTCACTAATCACAGTGAAGCTGGGAGTTCGCCCGTAACCGTGGGCACGGCTATTCGAATAGTTTATACTCTGATCAGAGGTGTACTACTGTACCCACAAGACACGACTCCACTACACTTGAACGTGCGCCGACATACCACCATGGTATACCGGAAAGGAGACCGTGATAGGACCCGTTACACAACCCTCCCTATTTAATCGTACCACACTTCAGGTTTCACCCCCTCCTTTACACCAAGTCGGGCAGTCCCCTCTTGTGCCTTGGTAGATCCGGAAGCAGGAGAAGCTTTCGTTACACCACGATTGCCCGTCCATACTCCATCACGCCTACCCTTGCCTGGGTACGTCAAATAGTTCGAAGCCATGCTCCAAATCCCACCTTACCCATTTCGGCATGTGGTTAGCACTTAACGACTTCCAGGGTTTCCCGTGAACCGGTCCTTAATCGCCATGGGTGCGACTCTCAAAACCATGCACCCATAGCCCACCATTATCAATATTTTAGTTGACAATAACCCGAACCGGGTAGTGAATCATTATCTCGGCTATTCAGAACTAAGCATAATTATATGTGATCCCATGAGCTATTTGTTCTAAGCATGGCTAAGCATTAACCTAGGCCTGACTCTAATCAAGTTACCCCTGGTCCAGCAACGAATAAAGTTGGATAAACAACGGCATAATAATAAGGTTTACCCGAAATTAGCATAAAGTAAGTACTTTAATTAAAACAATGCATATTTGAAATAATAAAGCGGGGAATTTGCAATAAACCGGCTCTTAATAATAAGTTCAATATGCTCAAGGATGAGTGTTACTTGCCTTGCTCTGGCCCTTAGGGAACTTCGGCGACGATCTCGAAGTAAACCGGCTCTTCGGCGGGGTCCGAATCTAAGCGACCAAGCACAAAAATAAATAAAACAGGCACAAACTCTACTGAAACAGCAAAAGAAACTATTTTTAATAGATTCTTGATAATTTTATGAATTTAATGAAATTTGAATGGACCTAAACGGAGACTAGATGAATTACTTATGAATTTTAGAAGTTTTCTGGGTTTTTTTAACTAAACAGAAAAGTCCTAAATCAATTATTGCGCAATTAATGGGGCTGCTGACGTCAGCGAGGAGAGAGGGTACTGACGGCTGACAGGTGGGGACCACCTGTCGGTGAGAGAGTGAGGGAGAGAGGCGCTGACAGCTGGGCCCGGGAGGAGAGAGAGAAGGCGGGCGCGGGGAGCGACTGACGAGTGGGTCCCACTCGTCAGCGAGAGAGGACAGAGAGGAGCGCGGCTCGGGCGGACGGCGGCGACCGGCGGGAGCGGCGGGCGACGCGGCGGCGGCGGCGCACGGCGACGGCGACGCGACGGCGACGGCGCGACGGCGACGGCGCGACGGCGACGACCGGCGGGCGGCGACGGCGCGACGGCGACGACGGCCGAGGCGACGATGCACGGCGGCGGTGGAAGGATAGCGGCGACGGCGACTGGCAAGCGGCGACGGCGCGGCACGCGCGGGCGCAAGCGACGGCGGCCAGACGTCGGCGACGCGGAGGCGACGACGACCACGGTGGCTGGCGGGAGCGGCGGGCTTCGGCCTCGTCCGGCGACGGCGCGCGACTCGGCGGCGGTCGGCCGGAGAGGGGGGAGAAAGAGGGGAGGAGGGTGCGGAGGCTCACCGGCGGCGGCGAGGGCGCGGACGGGTCAGCGAGACCGAGGCGAAGGTGGCGACACGGGCGGGTGCGGGAGATCGGCGGTGGCGGCGGAGATCGATCGGCGGCGGCGAGGTGACCGGGCGCGACGGCGATGACGCGACGGAGGAATGCGCGGCGCGGGGACGCTCACCGGTGACGACGAGGATGGCGACCGGTCGGCGACAGCGGCGCGGAGGTGATGACGCGGCTGGACAGCGGCGAAGGCGTCCGACGGCGAAGTTGCGCGGCGGCGGCGAGAGGCAGCAGCGCGGCGGCGACACGAGCGACGGCGGAAAGTGGGCGACGGCACGGCGGCGGAGGGGATTTATAGGGTGGCGGCGACCGGCTAGGGCGGGCGGAGGTTGGAGACCGAGTCGGCGACGACGCGGTCTCGGCGGCGGCCGTTGTGGCGGCGGCGGTTGCGGCGCGGCGGCGCGGAGTCCGGCTCGGACGCGGCGCGGCGCGGGCGAGCGGCGAAGCAGTCACTGACAGGTGGGCCCCACCTGTCAGTGGCGCGAGAGGGAGGAGGGAGGCGGCGCGGACTCGCGGCGCGGGCGTTGCGCGAGCTGGGCCGAAGCCGCGGCCCAGGCGGGGGCGCGCTGGCGGGCGGAGGGAGGCCGGTCGGCTGGGCCGGCCGAGGAGGAGTGGGCCGGCTCGGCTGGGCCGGCCCAGGAAGGAAAAGAAAAAGAAAAAGAAAAAGGAAAAAGAGGGAGGGAGGAAAATTGGACTTCGGTCCAATTTGAGAAGGAAGGGAAAAAGAAAGGAAAAAGGAGGGAAAAAGGAAAACCCCACTTTTGCCGAGTTTTAAATTAATTTGTTTGGCCAAATTTTATACTTCTGCAATTTGAATTTAAATCCTGTTAGTCGATTTGCGAGCCTCGATTTAAGTGAATTAATTCCTTTTAGAGGGATTTTTCCTGAGTTAATTAAGCCAATTGTTATTTACGAATTTCTTTTTACAATTTAGGCTTAGGACGAAACTCCGGGTGTGACAAACCTACCCCTTAAACGGAATCTCGACCCCGAGATTCGGAGGCACTGGCGAAGAGGTGCGGATGGGCGGCCTTGAGCTCATCTTCTCTTTCCCATGTTGCTTCTTCTTCTGAGTGGTGACTCCACTGAACTCTGCAGAATCTGATCACACGGTTCCGAGTCTTCCTTTCACTGGTTTCCAGAATCCGTGCTGGCTTCTCCACATAAGTTAGATCTTCCTGCAGATCGATGTGCTCGGAGTTGGTCTGTTCCTCAGGCACACGGAGACACTTCTTGAGCTGCGTCACATGGAACACGTCATGGATTCCGGCCATGTTAGCGGGGAGTTCCAACTGATACGCAACTTCTCCCCTGCGTTCCACTATCCGGTATGGTCCCACGAAACGTGGTGCCAATTTTCCTTTGGTCTGAAACCGGTGCACTCCTCGCAAAGGTGTGACGCGGAGGTACACATAGTCTCCTGCTTCAAAGGCTAAGTCCCTTCGACGATTATCTGCATAACTCTTCTGTCTGGTTTGGGCCGTTTTCAACCTTTCACGGATTATTCTGACTTTTTCTTCCGCTTGGCTTAAAACTTCAGTCCCAAAAACTTGACGTTCTCCTGTTAGATCCCAGAAGAGGGGTGTACGACACTTTCGCCCATACAATGCTTCAAAAGGTGCCATCTGCAGACTGGCTTGATAACTGTTGTTGTATGAGAACTCTGCATACGGTAGATTCTTATCCCAAGTTCCACCAAAGTCGAGAGCGCAAGCTCTGAGCATATCTTCAAGAATCTGATTTACCCTCTCTGTCTGACCATCTGTCTGGGGATGATAGGCTGTACTGAAGTTCAGTCGGGTTCCCAACTCTTCCTGTAGCTTCTGCCAAAACTTTGAAGTAAACTGACTCCCACGGTCAGAAACGATCTTCTTCGGTACTCCATGTAAACACATGATCCTAGCCAAGTAAATCTCGGCTAATCTTTTCCCTGAGTAGGTAGTGTGAACTGGTATGAAATGAGCGACCTTTGTCAATCGATCAACAATTACCCAAATCGAGTCATGACCAGCAGCAGTCCTTGGTAAACCAGTGATGAAATCCATCCCGATTTCTTCCCATTTCCATTCTGGAATCTGGAGAGGTTGCAATAGTCCTGCTGGCCTTTGGTGTTCTGCTTTGACTCGTTGACAAACATCGCACAAGGCGACGTATTCTGCAATCTCTCTCTTCATACTAACCCACCAAAACTTTTCTTTGAGGTCCTGATACATCTTAGTACTCCCAGGGTGAATAGAGTACTGGGTTTGATGAGCTTCTTGGAGTATCAACTCCTTCAACTCCTTGTTATCTGGTACGCACAACCTGTTTCCCATCCAGATTGTTCCATGTTCATCTTCTGAAAAATCTCGAGCCTTACCAACTCGCATATTTTTCTTTAGTTTGGCTATCTTCGGATCATTTGCTTGGGATTGGCGAACTTGATCCACCAAAGTGGCTGCGCTTCTAGGGCTGCCACAAAACCTTCTTCGACTAAACCCAAATTTAGTCGTTCAAACTCCTGTTGCAACTGCTCACAAACTTCTGTTGACATCGCAGCGTTGCAGTAATTCTTCCGGCTCAAGGCATCTGCAACTACATTTGCTTTGCTTGGATGGTAATGGATACTTAGATCATAATCCTTGATCAATTCCAACCATCTTCGCTGACGGAGATTCAAATCCGGTTGTGTAAAGATATACTTTAAACTCTTATGATCCGTATACACTTCACACTTGTTACCGATCAAGTAGTGTCGCCAAATCTTTAGGGCATGCACTACAGCTGCTAATTCCAAATCGTGAGTCGGGTAGTTACCCTCATGAGGTCTCAACTGACGAGAGGCGTAAGCAACCACCTTTCCTTCTTGCATTAGCACACATCCCAGTCCTGATCTGGATGCGTCACAGTAAACCTGGAAGTCCTTCGTCTGATCCGGCAAAACCAACACGGGTGCCGAAACCAACCTTTGCTTGAGTTCTTCAAAACTCCTATCGCACTCACTTGACCACTTGAACTTCTCTTCCTTTTTCAACAACTGTGTCATTGGCTTGGCTATCTTCGAGAAATTCTCAATGAACCGGCGGTAATAGCCCGCAAGTCCTAAGAAACTCCTGATTTGAGGAACCGTCTTAGGCGGGGTCCACTTGATTACTGACTCCACATTACTGGGGTCCACTGCTACACCTTGGGCATTGATCACATGGCCAAGGAACTTCACTTCATGCAGCCAAAAATCACACTTGCTGAACTTGGCATACAACTGGTGTTCTCTTAGCTTCTCTAGCACAATCCGCAAATGTTGCTCGTGCTCTTCTTCTGACTTAGAGTAGATAAGAATGTCGTCGATAAAGACAACCACAAACTTATCCAGGTATTCCATGAACACCTTATTCATGAGATTCATGAAGAATGCCGGGGCATTAGTAAGTCCAAACGACATTACCGTACACTCATACAAGCCATAGCGAGTAGTGAATGCCGTCTTAGGAATATCTTCTTCCCGAATTCTCAACTGGTGATACCCTGATCTCAAATCGATCTTGGAGAAAACTCTGGCTCCCTTCAACTGATCAAATAGGTCATCAATCCTTGGCAGAGGATACTTATTCTTGATGGTAACATCGTTCAAAGCACGATAGTCCACACACATTCTCTTAGTTTTGTCCTTCTTCTCAACAAAAATAACCAGGGCACCCCAAGGCGAGGTACTCGGTCGGATATAACCTTTCTGAAGCTGTTCATCCACTTGCTTCTTCACTTCTGCCATCTCATTGGCGGCCATCCTGTAGGGTCTCTTATAGATCGGTGCGGTTCCGGGTACCAAGTCGATACGGAACTCGATCTCTCTTTCTGGTGGCATCGTTGTGAGATCATCTGGAAACACCTCCGGATATTCACAAACCACTGGTATGTCTTCCAACTTCTTTGGGTCTTTGGCTTTTTCCGAGGGCTGCTCTTCGGCTTCCATCTGATCCAAACAAGTCCTGACCTTCTTCACTGGTCAGGGTGACTGTACGCTTGGCACAATCGATCACTCCTTGATGCTTGGTAAGCCAGTCCATTCCCAAAATGACATCTAGGTCTTTAGATTCGAGAAGGATGAGATTGGCTAGAAAGGGTGTCCCTTGGATTTCTATGGGCACGTCAGGGCTATAAAGGTCCGAAAACATACTATGCCCTGGAGTATTAACCCGCATCGGGTCTCTTAACTTTTCCCTTTTTAACCCAAGCATTCCCACAAACTTCCTTAAAATAAAAGAGTGTGTAGCACCAGAATCAAAAAGTACTGTAGCAGGTACGGAGTTGACAGGAAACGTACCCAGTATTACTTCTGGCGCAGCCTGTGCTTCTTCGGCGATGACGTGATTCACACGAGCTTGCACAAACCTTTGCCCACTGCGCTTCGGCTTCGGGCACTTGTCAGCAAAGTGACCTGGGTCGCCACAGTTGTAGCACACCCCAGGCTTTGCACCTGCATCCTTCCTGGCTGGAGGAGGTTGAGCTGTCGGTGGGAGAGCATTCTGTTGCCGGGGAGTTGGTGCAGGAAGAGCGCGTTGAGGGGGAGCACGCTGGGACGAAGCACTGGAGAAGTTGTTGGGATTGTAAGGACGATGTTGGCGGACAATGAAGGTTGATTGCCCGTGCTGCTGATTCGAAGGATAGGAGCCTGTGTGGAATCGGGGCTTCTGAGGAGGCGGCTGGTTAGACCTGAACTGCGAGGCCTTCCTCTTCTTGTCCATCTGGAGGTGCTGGTCCTCTTGACGGATGGCCTTGTCCACTAGCTTCTCAAAGTCAGCATAGTCGCCCGAAAGCAACTGCTTATTCAGCTCATCATCTAAGCCTCCGAGGAACTTTTCTTGCCTTTCGGCGTCGGTGCGGACATCCTCGGGAGCGTATCGCGCTAGGCGATTGAACTCATGAAGGTACTCTGTCACTGTCTTAGTACCTTGCTGCAGAGCGCGGAACTCACGCTTCTTCTGGGTGACTATCCCGTCGGGAATATGTGCCTTGCGGAAGTTAAGACAGAATTCCACCCAAGTCACTTCCGTGGTAGCAGTGCGGGTAGCCAGGAAATTATCCCACCAAGCAGAGGCGGGACCCATCAGTTGATGTGCGGCGAAAGAGACTTTCTCTTGGTCAGTGCACTGCAGTAGATTGAGCTTCTTCTCAATGGCATGGAGCCAATCACTTGCCTCCATGGGGTTGGTGGTGCTTGAGAAAGTTGGGGGACGGACACGGAGAAACTCTGGTAACTTGGACTGCACAGGGGGTGGTCCATGCTGTTGCTGGTTATTCTGATTCTGATTTAGAAGCTGCTGTAGCACTTGTTGGTGTTGCTGCTGCTGCTGTTGCATCTGCTGCATCATCCAAGAGAGCATCTGCGTCTGGCTAGCAAGAATCTGGGCAAGCGACGGGTTCTCTGGTGGAGGCGGCGGGGGTGGTCCTCCGGTGCTGGACTGGTCGGTGTCGCGGTTGTCGTGGCGGGTGTTCACCATCTGCGGGGCGGGAGGAACAGAAAGAGAAAGAAGAAAAAGAAACGACTAAGCAAACAGGGGCTTTATTTAATTAGTGAACTGTAATTGTCTTGCTTAAGAAACACACTTAAAAACCACACAACTCCTGGCGGCACAACCATAACCCCACTACTGCTATGGTTCACCACTAGCCCCAAGCGAAGCAAACCTAACACACCAAAACTAGCACACAACGACTAAAACGAAGCTAAGGGCGGCGTCTAGGGCACGGAGGGAGAGCGACGATCGATGACCGGAGACGGATCTTCTTCCTCGTCTTCAGAGCGGCTTCTTGAGTTGCTGGGGAGGCCATCTTCATCTTCACCAGAAGCGGACTCACTGCTGCTCGAGACCGTGACGACCCTGTTGCGGTTCCTTGCAGCGTTGAACGGGGAGACACCTTCCTCAGGCACTGGGGTCGGAGAGGTTGGCACCATCTGCATCAGGGGTCCTGGTTCATCCGGGGCACCGGGGTAAGACTGAACTTTGGGCAGGCCACGGGTTCGCTTCCTTGCCGTAGTGCGACACCTTGCACCTCCGGGCTCTGGGAGTCCTTTAAGCCTGGCGTTCTCCTTCTTCAAGCGATCGACCTCATCTTGCAGGCGAACGATCTGGGTGAGCTTGGCGTCGTTCAGAGCCTTGGACGCTTCGTGGAGGTCGTGATGCATCTGGTCGAGACCCTGCAGCACCGTGCACATCCTACCGAAGGTAGGGTCTTGCTCACTTCGGGCAGACCGAAACCTACTGACCATGGAATTGGGTCCACGACCAGGGTGATACCGGTAAGCCGAATGTCGGAACGTCAGGTCATGCCTGGCCCTGAGCGTTGTCATCAGACTGAAGGCAGCTTCCTGGCAGGCATGCTCATGCGAACCTCCAGCTCCTTCTGCTTCCAAGTTAGGGAGGAAACCGGGGATTCCATGCAGCTCCAATCTTACTCGGTGGGGAAACTCGCCTTCCAGAGGATGGATCGTGGTGTACTCCGGCTCATAGGGGTATCCTGCGGTGAACGAGACTCTTGCCAACTCTGCCACGAATCCAGCCATTCCGTTGCCACGATGGTACAAGGGATGGTCAGCCATCTAAAGAGCATAAGGATTTGGAATCAATAGATGCAAAATTTTATTTCAAGATAAATAAATCATAAAAGAAAGAAAGTAAGTAAAGTTTTACCCGTAAATCGATTTACTCACGCTTTTGAATCAAAGGGGTTTTGTCTTTTTAAATCACTCACGCTTTTGAAAAAACACTAACCCATTTTCAAAACACTCCCACTTTCGCAAACTATGCACAAACATGAAAAGCAGAGGGCTCTTAGGGTTTCCATTGGGCTGATCCTACGGTCAAAGGAGGCTCTGATACCAACTTGTCACGCCCAGAAATTCCTCACATGAATTTCTGAACTTAATTGTGTATTAAATCCCTGTCCAGGACCAGCCAGGGTACACAAAAGACAATGTTGATTACATAACCAACGTTCTTAGAAACAACTGAAAATTACACTGATTCTAGCGGAAATGCAGCGGAAAGAAAAACAAAGAGGTAGACTAGCTCCAGCGGGTATGGCTCCAGTCCACAGGCAACACTTCGACGGTGGAACAGCTCACTCCTGAGAGGCACCTCCATCGGACTCTGCTTCTAGCTCTGGGTTGGGAAAGTTAACCAAGGCTGAGTACAAACCACCGTACTCAACAAGTAACACGGACAAGGGGGAAATAAATGATGCAATGGGATTAACAAGGACAGGCTAGGGTTAGTTGCGACAAAGCAGCAGTTTAAATAAATAACAGAGATTGAAAGAATAAAGGTAATTTAAATACAGTAAAGCATAAATAAATAAACAGTTGTAAAGTACCACAACACTGTCCAACGTTACACCACGTTGCAACAGGCCCAACCACTACTCAACGTTACACCACGTTGCAGTAGTCCCAAGTGATAACAAATTTACTCAAGTTATTAGGGTTCACTAATCACAGTGAAGCTGGGAGTTCGCCCGTAACCGTGGGCACGGCTATTCGAATAGTTTATACTCTGATCAGAGGTGTACTACTGTACCCACAAGACACGACTCCACTACACTTGAACGTGCGCCGACATACCACCATGGTATACCGGAAAGGAGACCGTGATAGGACCCGTTACACAACCCTCCCTATTTAATCGTACCACACTTCAGGTTTCACCCCCTCCTTTACACCAAGTCGGGCAGTCCCCTCTTGTGCCTTGGTAGATCCGGAAGCAGGAGAAGCTTTCGTTACACCACGATTGCCCGTCCATACTCCATCACGCCTACCCTTGCCTGGGTACGTCAAATAGTTCGAAGCCATGCTCCAAATCCCACCTTACCCATTTCGGCATGTGGTTAGCACTTAACGACTTCCAGGGTTTCCCATGAACCGGTCCTTAATCGCCATGGGTGCGATTCTCAAAACCATGCACCCATAGCCCACCATTATCAATATTTTAGTTGACATTAACCCGAACCGGGTAGTGAATCATTATCTCGGCTATTCAGAACTAAGCATAATTATATGTGATCCCATGAGCTATTTGTTCTAAGCATGGCTAAGCATTAACCTAGGCCTGACTCTAATCAAGTTACCCCTGGTCCAGCAACGAATAAAGTTGGATAAACAACGGCATAATAATAAGGTTTACCCGAAATTAGCATAAAGTAAGTACTTTAATTAAAACAATGCATATTTGAAATAATAAAGCGGGGAATTTGCAATAATGGGTTCAATATGCTCAAGGATGAGTGTTACTTGCCTTGCTCTGGCCCTTGGGGAACTTCGGCGACGATCTCGAAGTAAACCGGCTCTTCGGCGGGGTCCGAATCTAAGCGACAAAGCACAAAAATAAATAAAACAGGCACAAACTCTACTGAAACAGCAAAAGAAACTATTTTTAATAGATTCTTGATAATTTTATGAATTTAATGAAATTTGAATGGACCTAAACGGAGACTAGATGAATTACTTATGAATTTTAGAAGTTTTCTGGGTTTTTTTAACTAAACAGAAAAGTCCTAAATCAATTATTGCGCAATTAATGGGGCTGCTGACGTCAGCGAGGAGAGAGGGTACTGACGGCTGACAGGTGGGGACCACTTGTCGGTGAGAGAGTGAGGGAGAGAGGCGCTGACAGCTGGGCCCGGGAGGAGAGAGAGAAGGCGGGCGCGGGGAGCGACTGACGAGTGGGTCCCACTCGTCAGCGAGAGAGGACAGAGAGGAGCGCAGCTCGGGCGGACGGCGGCGACCGGCGGGAGCGGCGGGCGACGCGGCGGCGGCGGCGCACGGCGACGGCGACGCGACGGCGACGGCGCGACGGCGATGACCGGCGGGCGGCGACGGCGCGACGGCGACGATGGCCGAGGCGGCGATGCACGGCGGCGGTGGCAGGACAGCGGCGACGGTGACTGGCAAGCGGCGACGGCGCGGCACACGCGGGCGCAAGCGACGGCGGCCAGACGTCGGCGACGCGGAGGCGACGACGACCACGGTGGCTGGCGGGAGCGGCGGGCTTCGGCCTCGTCCGGCGACGGCGCGCGACTCGGCGGCGGTCGGCCGGAGAGGGGGGAGAAAGAGGGGAGGAGGGTGCGGAGGCTCACCGGCGGCGGCGAGGGCGCAGACGGGTCGGCGAGACCGAGGCGAAGGTGGCGACGCGGGCGGGTGCGGGAGATCGGCGGTGGCGGCGGAGATCGATCGGCGGCGGCGAGGTGACCGGGCGCGACGGCGATGACGCGACGGAGGAATGCGCGGCGCGGGGACGCTCACCGGCGACGACGAGGATGGCGACCGGTCGGCGACAGCGGCGCGGAGGTGATGACGCGGCTGGACAGCGGCGAAGGCGTCCGACGGCGAAGTTGCGCGGCGGCGGCGAGAGGCAGCAGCGCGGCGGCGACACGAGCGATGGCGGAAAGTGGGCGACGGCGCGGCGGCGGAGGGGATTTATAGGGTGGCGGCGACCGGCTAGGGCGGGCGGAGGTTGGAGACCGAGTCGGCGACGACGCGGTCTCGGCGGCGGCCGTTGCGGCGGCGGCGGTTGCGGCGCGGCGGCGCGGAGTCCGGCTCGGACGCGGCGCGGCGCGGGTGAGCGACGAAGCAGTCACTGACAGGTGGGCCCCACCTGTCAGTGGCGCGAGAGGGAGGAGGGAGGCGGCGCGGACTCGCGGCGCGGGCGTCGCGCGAGCTGGGCCGAAGCCGCGGCCCAGGCGGGGGCGCGCTGGCGGGCGGAGGGAGGCCGGTCGGCTGGGCCGGCCGAGGAGGAGTGGGCCGGCTCGGCTGGGCCGGCCCGGGAAGGAAAAGAAAAAGAAAAAGAAAAAGGAAAAAGAGGGAGGGAGGAAAATTGGACTTCGGCCCAATTTGAGAAGGAAGGGAAAAAGAAAGGAAAAAGGAGGAAAAAAGGAAAACCCCACTTTTGCCGAGTTTTAAATTAATTTGTTTGGCCAAATTTTATACTTCTGCAATTTGAATTTAAATCCTGTTAGTCGATTTGCGAGCCTCGATTTAAGTGAATTAATTCCTTTTAGAGGGATTTTTCCTGAGTTAATTAAGCCAATTGTTATTTACGGATATCTTTTTACAATTTAGGCTTAGGACGAAACTCCGGGTGTGACAAACGTGGTGTAACGTTGAGTAGTGGTTGGGCCTGTTGCAACGTGGTGTAACGTTGAACAGTGTTGTGGTACTTTACAACTGTTTATTTATTATTTATGCTTTACTGTATTTAAATTACCTTTATCCTTTCAATCTCTGTTATTTATTTAAACTGCTGCTTTGTCGCAACTAACCCTAGCCTGTCCATGTTAATCCTTATGCATCATTTTATTTTTCCCCCTTGTCCGTGTTACTTGTTGAGTACGGTGGTTTGTACTCAGCCTTGCTTAACTTTCCCAACCCAGAGCTAGAAGCAGAGTCCGATGGAGGTGCCTCTCAGGAGTGAGCTGTTCCGCCGTCGAAGTGTTGCCTGTGGACTGGAGCCGTACCCGCTGGAGCTAGTCTACCCCTTTGTTTTTCTTTCCGCTGCATTTCCGCTAGTATAAGTGTAATTTTTCAGTTGTTTCTAAGAACGATGGTTATGTAATCAACATTGTCTTTTTGTGTACCCTGGCTGGTCCTGGACAGGGATTTAATACACAATTAAGTTTAGAAATTCGTGTGAGGAATTTCTAGGCGTGACAGATTCCATCAACAACTTCACCGTTCTCGCAAAATCGACCAAGGTTCGAGTATTATCTTCAGGATAACAACACAAATTGTGTATCTACACGGTTTACACTTCGTGCTCGAACACAACTTCGGTAGCAAAACTAGTAAGCACGAATTTGATTCCATCAACAACTTCACAATTCTCGCATAGTCGACCAAGGCTCGAGTATTAGCTTCGGGATAACAACACAAATTGTGTATCCACATGGTTTACACTTCGTGCGCGGACACAACTTCGGTACCAAAACTAGTGATCACCAACAACACACTTGGATTCCATCAGAAACTTCACCATTCTCGTAAAGTCGACCAAGGTTCGAGTATTATCTTCAGGATAACAACACCAATTGTGTATCCACACGGTTTACACTACGTGCACGAACACATCTTCAGTAGCAAAACTAGTGAGCACGAACAACACACTTGGATTCCACCAACAACTTCACCATTCTCGCAAAGTCGACCAAGGCTCGAGTATTAGCTTCAGGATAACAACACAAATTGTGTATCTACATGGTTTACACTTCGTGCTCGAACACAACTTCGGTTGCAAAACAAGTAAGCACGAACACAACACTTTGATTCCATCAACAACTTCACAATTCTCGCATAGTCGACCAAGGCTCGAGTATTAGCTTCGGGATAACAACACAAATTATGTATCCACATGGTTTACACTTCGTGCTCAGACACAACTTCGGTACCAAAACTAGTTAGCACGAACAACACACTTGGATTCCATAAAAAACTTCAGCATTCTCGCAAAGTCGACCAAGGCTTGAGTTTTAGCTTCTGGATAACTACACAAAATGTGTATCCACGTGGTTTGCACTTCGTGCGCGAACACAATTTCCGTAGCAAAAGTAGTGAGCACGAACAACACACTTGGATTACATCAACAACTTCACCATTCTCGCAAAGTCGACCAAGGTTCGAGTATTATCTTCAGGATAACAACACAAATTGTGTATCTACATGGTTTACACTTCGTGCTCGAACACAACTTCGGTAGCAAAACAAGTAAGCACGAACAAAACACTTTGATTCCATCAACAACTTCACAATTCTCGCATAGTCGACCAAGGCTCGAGTATTAGCTTGAGGATAGCAACACAAATTGTGTATCTACATGGTTTACATTCGTGCCCGAACACAACTTCGGTAGCAAAACTAGTAAGCACCACTTTGATTCCATCAACAACTTCACAATTCTCGCATAGTCGACCAAGGCTCGAGTATTAGCTTCGGGATAACAACACAAATTGTGTATCCACATGATTTACACTTCGTGCGCGGACACAACTTCGGTACCAAAACTAGTGAGCACGAACAACACACTTGGATTCCATCAACAACTTCACCATTCTCGCATAGTCGACCAAGGCTCGAGTATTAGCTTCGGGATAACAACACAAATTATGTATCCACATGGTTTACACTTCGTGCTCGGACACAACTTCGGTTCCAAAACTAGTGAGCACGAACAACACACCTGGATTCCATCAAAAACTTCACAATTCTCGCATAGTCGACCAAGGCTCGAGTATTAGCTTGAGGATAGCAACACAAATTGTGTATCTACATGGTTTACATTCGTGCCCAAACACAACTTCGGTAGCAAAACTAGTAAGCACCACTTTGATTCCATCAACAACTTCACAATTCTCGCATAGTTGACCAAGGCTCGAGTATTAGCTTCGGGATAACAACACAGATTGTGTATCCACATGGTTTACACTTCGTGCGCGGACACAACTTCGGTACCAAAACTAGTGAGCACGAACAACACACTTGGATTCCATCAACAACTTCACCATTCTCGCATAGTCGACCAAGGCTCGAGTATTAGCTTCGGGATAACAACACAAATTATGTATCCACATGGTTTACACTTCGTGCTCGGACACAACTTCGGTTCCAAAACTAGTGAGCACGAACAACACACTTGGATTCGATCAAAAACTTCAGCATTCTCGCAAAGTCGACCAAGGCTTGAGTTTTAGCTTCTGGATAACTACACAAATTGTGTATCCACGTGGTTTGCACTTCGTGCGCGAACACAACTTCGGTAGCAAAAGTAGTGAGCACGAACAACACACTTGGATTCCATCAACAACTTCACCATTCTCGCAAAGTCGACCAAGGTTCGAGTATTATCTTCAGGATAACAACACAAATTGTGTATCTACATGGTTTACACTTCGTGCTCGAACACAACTTCTGTAGAAAAACTCGTAAGCACGAATTTGATTCCATCAACAACTTCACAATTCTCGCATAGTCGACCAAGCCTCGAGTATTAGCTTCGGGATAATAACACAAATTGTGTATCCACATGGTTTACACTTCGTGCGCGGACACAACTTCGGTACCAAAACTAGTGAGCACGAACAACACACTTGGATTCCATCAAGAACTTCACCATTCTCGCAAAATCGACCAAGGTTCGAGTATTATCTTCGGGAAAACAACACAAATTATGTATCTACATGGTTTACACTTCGTGCTCGAACACAACTTCGGTAGCAAAACTAGTAAGCACGAATTTGATTCCATGAACAACTTCACAATTCTCGCATAGTCGACCAAGGCTCGAGTATTATCTTCGGGATAACAACCCAAATTTTGTATCCAGATGGTTTACACTTCGTGCTCGGACACAACTTCGGTAGCAAAACTAGTGAGCACGAACAACACACTTGGATTCCATCAACAACTTCACCATTCTCGCAAAGTCGACCAAGGCTCGAGTATTAGCTTGAGGATAACAACACAAATTGTGTATCTACATGGTTTACATTCGTGCCCGAACACAACTTCGGTAGCAAAACTAGTAAGCACCACTTTGATTCCATCAGCAACTTCACCATTCTCGCAAAGTCGACCAACGTTCGAGTATTATCTTCAGGATAACAACCCAAATTTTGTATCCACAAGGTTTACACTTCGTGCTCGGACACAACTTCGGTGGCAAAACTAGTGAGCACGAACAACACACTTGGATTCCATCAACAACTTCACCATTCTCGCAAAGTCGACCAAGGTTCGAGTATTATCTTCAGGATAACAACCCAAATTTTGTATCCACAAGGTTTACACTTCGTGCTCGGACACAACTTCGGTAGCAAAACTAGTAAGCACGAATTTGATTCTATCAACAACTTCACCATTCTCGCATAGTCGACCAAGGCACGAGTGTTAGCTTCTGGATAACAACACAAACTGTGTATCCACATGGTTTACACTTCGTGCTCAGACACAACTTCGGTACCAAAACTAGTGAGCACGAACAACACACTTGGATTCCATCAACAACTTCACAATTCTCGCAAAGTCGACCAAGGTTCGAGTTTTATCTTCGGGATAACAACCCAAATTTTGTATCCACAAGGTTTACACTTCGTGCTCGGACACAACTTCGGTAGCAAAACTAGTGAGCACGAACAACACACTTGGATTCCATCAACAACTTCACCATTCTCGCAAAGTCGACCAAGGTTCGAGTATTATCTTCGGGATAACAACCCAAATTTTGTATCCACAAGATTTACACTTCGTGCTCGGACACAACTTCGGTGGCAAAACTAGTGAGCACGAAAACCACACTAGGATTCCATCAACAACTTCACCATTCTCGCAAAGTCGACCAAGGCTCGAGTATTAGCTTGAGGATAACAACACAAATTGTGTATCTACATGGTTTACATTCGTTCTCGAACACAACTTCGGTAGCAAAACTAGTAAGCACGAATTTGATTCCATCAACAACTTCACAATTCTCGCATAGTCGACCAAGGCTCGAGTATTAGCTTCGGGATAACAACACAAATTGTGTATCGACATGGTTTACACTTCGTGCGCAGACACAACTTCGGTACCAAAACTAGTGAGCACGAACAACACACTTGGATTCCATCAACAACTTCACCATTCTCGCAAAGTCGACCAAGGTTCGAGTTTTATCTTCGGGAAAACAACCCAAATTTTGTATCCACAAGGTTTACACTTCGTGCTCGGACACAACTTCGGTAGCAAAACTAGTGAGCACGAACAACACACTTGGATTCCATCAACAACTTCACCATTCTCGCAAAGTCGACCAGGGTTCGAGTATTATCTTCGGGATAACAACCCAAATTTTGTATCCACAAGGTTTACACTTCGTGCTCGGACACAACTTCGGTAGCAAAACTTGTGAGCACGAACAATACGCTTGGATTCCATCAACAACATCACCATTCTCGCAAAGTCGACCAAGGCTCGAGTATTAGCTTCAGGATAACAACACAAATTGTGTATCTACATGGTTTACACTTCGTGCTCGAACACAACATCGGTAGCAAAAGAAGTAAGCACGAATTTGATTCCATCAACAACTTCACAATTCTCTCATAGTCGACCAAGGCTCGAGTATTAGCTTCGGGATAACAACACAAATTGTGTATCCACATGGTTTACACTTCGTGCGCGGACACAACTTCGGTACCAAAACTAGTGAGCACGAACAACACACTTGGATTCCATCAACAACATCACCATTCTTGCAAAGTCGACCAATGCTTAAGTTTTAGCTTCTGGATAGCAACTCAAATTGTGTATCCACGTGGTTTACACTTCCTCCACCAACAGAACTTCGGTAGCAAAACTAGCGAGCACGAACAACACACTTGGATTCCATCAACAACTTCAACATTCTCGCAAAATCGACGAAGGTTCGAGTATTATCTTCAGGATAACAACACAAATTGTGTGTCTGCAATGTTTACACTTCGTGCTCGAACACAACTTCGGTAGCAAAACTAGTAAGCACGAATTTGATTCCATCAACAACTTCACAATTCTCATATAGTCGACCAAGGCTCGAGTATTAGCTTCGGGATAACAACACAAATTGTGTATCCACATGGTTTACACTTCGTGCGCGGACACAACTTCGGTACCAAAACTAGTGAGCACGAACAACACACTTGGATTCCATCAACAACTTCACCATTCTCGCAAAGTCGACCAAGGCTCCAGTATTAGCTTGAGAATAAAAACACAAATTGTGTATCTACATGGTTTGCACTTCGTGCTCGAAGACAACTTCGGTAGCAAAACTAGTAAGCACGAATTTGATTCCATCAACAACTTCACAATTCTCGCATAGTCGACAAAGGCTCGAGTATTAGCTTCGGGATAAGAACACATATTGTGTATCCACATGGTTTACACTTCATGCTCGGACACAACTTCGGTACCAAAACTAGTGAGCAGGAACAACACACTAGGATTCCATCAACAACTTCACCATTCTCGCAAAGTCGACCAAGGTTCGAGTATTATCTTCGGGATAACAACACAAATTTTGTATCCACATGGTTTACACTTCGTGCTCGGACACAACTTCGGTAGCAAAACTAGTGAGCACGAACAATACGCTTGGATTCCATCAACAACTTCACAATTCTCGCATAGTCAACCAAGGCTCGAGTATTAGCTTCGGGATAACAACACAAATTGTGTATCCACATGGTTTACACTTCGTGCGCGGATACAACTTCGGTAGCAAAACTAGTGAGCACGAACAACACACTTGGATTCCATCAACAACTTCACCATTCTCGCAAAGTCGACCAAGGTTCGAGTATTATCTTCGGGATAACAACCCAAATTTTGTATCCACAAGGTTTACACTTCGTGCTCGGACACAACTTCGGTGGCAAAACTAGTGAGCACGAAAACCACACTTCGATTCCATCAACAACTTCACCATTCTCGCAAAGTCGACCAAGGCTCGAGTATTAGCTTGAGGATAACAACACAAATTGTGTATCTACATGGTTTACATGCGTTGTCGAACACAACTTCGGTAGCAAAACTAGTAAGCACGAATTTGATTCCATCAACAACTTCACAATTCTCGCATAGTCGACCAAGGCTCGAGTATTAGCTTCGGGATAACAACACAAATTGTGTATCCACACGGTTTACACTTCGTGCGCGGACACAACTTCGGTACCAAAACTAGTGAGCACGAACAACACACTTGGATTCCATCAACAACTTCACCATTCTTGCAAAGTCGACCAAGGCTTAAGTTTTAGCTTCTGGATAGCAACACAAATTGTGTATCCACGTGGTTTACACTTCATCCACGAACAGAACTTCGGTAGCAAAACTAGCGAGCACGAACAACACACTTGGATTCCATCAACAACTTCAATATTCTCGCAAAATCGACGAAGGTTCGAGTATTATCTTCAGGATAACAACACAAATTGTGTATCTACAATGTTTACACTTCGTGCTCGAACACAACTTCGGTAGCAAAACTAGTAAGCACGAATTTGATTCCATCAACAACTTCACAATTCTCGTATAGTCGACCAAGGCTCGAGTATTAGCTTCGGGATAACAACACAAATTGTGTATCCACATGGTTTACACTTCGTGCGCGGACACAACTTCGGTACCAAAACTAGTGAGCACGAACAACACACTTGGATTCCATCAACAACTTCACCATTCTCGCAAAGTCGACCAAGGCTCCAGTATTAGCTTGAGAATAAAAACACAAATTGTGTATCTACATGGTTTGCACTTCGTGCTCGAAGACAACTTCGGTAGCAAAACTAGTAAGCACGAATTTGATTCCATCAACAACTTCACAATTCTCGCATAGTCGACAAAGGCTCGAGTATTAGCTTCGGGATAAGAACACATATTGTGTATCCACATGGTTTACACTTCATGCTCGGACACAACTTCGGTACCAAAACTAGTGAGCAGGAACAACACACTAGGATTCCATCAACAACTTCACCATTCTCGCAAAGTCGACCAAGGTTCGAGTATTATCTTCGGGATAACAACACAAATTTTGTATCCACATGGTTTACACTTCGTGCTCGGACACAACTTCGGTAGCAAAACTAGTGAGCATGAACAATACGCTTGGATTCCATCAACAACTTCACAATTCTCGCATAGTCAACCAAGGCTCGAGTATTAGCTTCGGGATAACAACACAAATTGTGTATCCACATGGTTTACACTTCGTGCGCGGATACAACTTCGGTAGCAAAACTAGTGAGCACGAACAACACACTTGGATTCCATCAACAACTTCACCATTCTCGCAAAGTCGACCAAGGTTCGAGTATTATCTTCGGGATAACAACCCAAATTTTGTATCCACAAGGTTTACACTTCGTGCTCGGACACAACTTCGGTGGCAAAACTAGTGAGCACGAAAACCACACTTCGATTCCATCAACAACTTCACCATTCTCGCAAAGTCGACCAAGGCTCGAGTATTAGCTTGAGGATAACAACACAAATTGTGTATCTACATGGTTTACATGCGTTGTCGAACACAACTTCGGTAGCAAAACTAGTAAGCACGAATTTGATTCCATCAACAACTTCACAATTCTCGCATAGTCGACCAAGGCTCGAGTATTAGCTTCGGGATAACAACACAAATTGTGTATCCACATGGTTTACACTTCGTGCGCGGACACAACTTCGGTACCAAAACTAGTGAGCACGAACAACACACTTGGATTCCATCAACAACATCACCATTCTTGCAAAGTCGACCAAGGCTTAAGTTTTAGCTTCTGGATAGCAACACAAATTGTGTATCCACGTGGTTTACACTTCATCCACGAACAGAACTTCGGTAGCAAAACTAGCGAGCACGAACAACACACTTGGATTCCATCAACAACTTCAACATTCTCGCAAAATCGACGAAGGTTCGAGTATTATCTTCAGGATAACAACACAAATTGTGTATCTACAATGTTTACACTTCGTGCTCGAACACAACTTCGGTAGCAAAACTAGTAAGCACGAATTTGATTCCATCAACAACTTCACAATTCTCGTATAGTCGACCAAGGCTCGAGTATTAGCTTCGGGATAACAACACAAATTGTGTATCCACATGGTTTACACTTCGTGCGCGGACACAACTTCGGTACCAAAACTAGTGAGCACGAACAACACACTTGGATTCCATCAACAACTTCACCATTCTCGCAAAGTCGACCAAGGCTTGAGTTTTAGCTTCTGGATAAAAACACAAATTGTGTATCCACGTGGTTTAGACTTCGTGCACGAACACAACTTCGGTAGCAAAACTAGCGAGCACGAACAACACACTTGGATTCCATCAACAACTTCACCGTTCTCGCAAAATCGACCAAGTTTCGAGTATTATCTTCAGGATAACAACACAAATTGTGTATCTACACGGTTTACACTTCGTGCTCGAACACAACTTCGGTAGCAAAACTAGTAAGCACGAATTTGATTCCATCAACAACTTCACAATTCTCGCATAGTCGACCAAGGCTCGAGTATTAGCTTCGGGATAACAACACAAATTGTGTATCCACATGATTTACACTTCGTGCGCGGGCACAACTTCGGTACCAAAACTAGTGATCACCAACAACACACTTGGATTCCATCAGCAACTTCACCATTCTCGCAAAGTCGACCAACGTTCGAGTATTATGTTCAGGATAACAACCCAAATTTTGTATCCACAAGGTTTACACTTCGTGCTCGGACACAACTTCGGTGGCAAAACTAGTGAGCACGAACAACACACTTGGATTCCATCAACAACTTCACCATTCTCGCAAAGTCGACCAAGGTTCGAGTATTATCTTCGGGATAACAACGCAAATTTTGTATCCACAAGGTTCACACTTCGTGCTCGGACACAACTTCGGTAGCAAAACTAGTGAGCACGAACAACACACTTGGATTCCATCAACAACTTCACCATTCTCGCAAAGTCGACCAAGGCTCGAGTATTAGCTTCAGGATAAGAACACAAATTGTGTATCTACATGGTTTACACTTCGTGCTCCAACACAACTTCGGTAGCAAAACTAGTAAGCACGAATTTGATTCTATCAACAACTTCACCATTCTCGCATAGTCGACCAAGGCTCGAGTGTTAGCTTCTGGATAACAACACAAACTGTGTATCCACATGGTTTACACTTCGTGCTCAGACACAACTTCGGTACCAAAACTAGTGAGCACGAACAACACACTTGGATTCCATCAACAACTTCACCATTCTCGCAAAGTCGACCAAGGTTCGAGTATTATCTTCGGGATAACAACGCAAATTTTGTATCCACATGGTTTACACTTCGTGCTCGGACACAACTTCGGTAGCAAAACTAGTGAGCACGAACAATACGCTTGGATTCCATCAACAACATCACCATTCTCGCAAAGTCGACCAAGGCTCGAGTATTAGCTTCAGGATAACAACACAAATTGTGTATCTACATGGTTTACACTTCGTGCTCGAAGACAACTTCGGTAGAAAAACTAGTAAGCACAAATTTGATTCCATCAACAACTTCACAATTCTCTCATAGTCGACCAAGGCTCGAGTATTAGCTTCGGGATAACAACACAAATTGTGTATCCACATGGTTTACACTTCGTGCTCGGACACAACTTCGGTACCAAAACTAGTGAGCACGAATAACACACTTGGATTCCATCAACAACTTCACCATTCTCGCAAAGTCGACCAAGGCTCCAGTATTAGCTTCAGAATAAAAACACAAATTGTGTATCTACATGGTTTGCACTTCGTGCTCGAAGACAACTTCGGTAGCAAAACTAGTAAGCACGAATTTGATTCCATCAACAACTTCACAATTCTCGCATAGTCGACAAAGGCTCGAGTATTAGCTTCGGGATAAGAACACATATTGTGTATCCACATGGTTTACACTTCATGCTCGGACACAACTTCGGTACCAAAACTAGTGAGCAGGAACAACACACTAGGATTCCATCAACAACTTCACCATTCTCGCAAAGTCGACCAAGGTTCGAGTATTATCTTCGGGATAACAACACAAATTTTGTATCCACATGGTTTACACTTCGTGCTCGGACACAACTTCGGTAGCAAAACTAGTGAGCACGAACAATACGCTTGGATTCCATCAACAACTTCACAATTCTCGCATAGTCAACCAAGGCTCGAGTATTAGCTTCGGGATAACAACACAAATTGTGTATCCACATGGTTTACACTTCGTGCGCGGATACAACTTCGGTACCAAAACTAGTGAGCACGAACAACACTCTTGGATTCCATCAACAACTTCACCATTCTCGCAAAGTCGACCAAGGTTCGAGTATTATCTTCGGGATAACAACCCAAATTTTGTATCCACAAGGTTTACACTTCGTGCTCGGACACAACTTCGGTGGCAAAACTAGTGAGCACGAAAACCACACTTGGATTCCATCAACAACTTCACCATTCTCGCAAAGTCGACCAAGGCTCGAGTATTAGCTTGAGGATAACAACACAAACTGTGTATCTACATGGTTTACATTCGTTCTCGAACACAACTTCGGTAGCAAAACTAGTAAGCACGAATTTGATTCCATCAACAACTTCACCATTCTCGCAAAGTCGACCAAGGTTCGAGTATTATCTTCGGGATATCAACGCAAATTTTGTATCCACATGGTTTACACTTCGTGCTCGGACACAACTTCGGTAGCAAAACTAGTGAGCACGAACAATACGCTTGGATTCCATCAACAACATCACCATTCTCGTAAAGTCGACCAAGGCTCGAGTATTAGCTTCGGGATAACAACACAAATTGTGTATCTACATGGTTTACACTTCGTGCTCGAACACAATTTCGGTAGCAAAACAAGTAAGCACGAATTTGATTCCATCAACAACTTCACAATTCTCGTATAGTCGACCAAGGCTCGAGTATTAGCTTCGGGATAACAACACAAATTGTGTATCCACATGGTTTACACTTCGTGCGCGGACACAACTTCGGTACCAAAACTAGTGAGCACGAACAACACACTTGGATTCCATCAACAACTTCACCATTCTCGCAAAGTCGGCCAAGGCTTGAGTTTTAGCTTCTGGATAAAAACACAAATTGTGTATCCACGTGGTTTAGACTTCGTGCACGAACACAACTTCGGTAGCAAAACTAGCGAGCACGAACAACACACTTGGATTCCATCAACAACTTCACCGTTCTCGCAAAATCGACCAAGGTTCAAGTATTATCTTTAGGATAACAACACAAATTGTGTATCTACACGGTTTACACTTCGTGCTCGAACACAACTTCGGTAACAAAACTAGTAAGCACGAATTTGATTCCATCAACAACTTCACAATTCTCGCATAGTCGACCAAGGCTCCAGTATTAGTTTCGGGATAACAACACAAATTGTGTATCCACATGGTTTACACTTCGTGCGCGGACACAACTTCGGTACCAAAACTAGTGATCACCAACAACACACTTGCATTCCATCAGCAACTTCACCATTCTCGCAAAGTCGACCAACGTTCGAGTATTATCTTCAGGATAACAACCCAAATTTTGTATCCACAAGGTTTACACTTCGTGCTCGGACACAACTTCGGTGGCAAAACTAGTGAGCACGAACAACACACTTGGATTCCATCAACAACTTCACCATTCTCGCAAAGTCGACCAAGGTTCGAGTATTATCTTCGGGATAACAACGCAAATTTTGTATCCACAAGGTTCACACTTCGTGCTCGGACACAACTTCGGTAGCAAAACTAGTGAGCACGAACAACACACTTGGATTCCATCAACAACTTCACCATTCTCGCAAAGTCGACCAAGGCTCGAGTATTAGCTTCAGGATAACAACACAAATTGTGTATCTACATGGTTTACACTTCGTGCTTGGACACAACTTCGGTAGCAAAACTAGTGAGCACGAACAATACGCTTGGATTCCATCAACAACATCACCATTCTCGCAAAGTCGACCAAGGCTCTAGTATTAGCTTCAGGATAACAACACAAATTGTGTATCTACATGGTTTACACTTCGTGCTCAGACACAACTTCGGTAGCAAAACTAGTAAGCACGAATTTGATTCCATGAACAACTTCACAATTCTCTCATAGTCGACCAAGGCTCGAGTATTAGCTTCGGGATAACAACACAAATTGTGTATCCACATGGTTTACACTTTGTGCTCGGACACAACTTCGGTACCAAAACTAGTGAGCACGAACAGCACACTTGGATTCCATCAACAACTTCACCATTCTCGCAAAGTCGACCAAGGCTCCAGTATTAGCTTCAGAATAAAAACACAAATTGTGTATCTACATGGTTTGCACTTCGTGCTCGAAGACAACTTCGGTAGCAAAACTAGTAAGCACGAATTTGATTCCATCAACAACTTCACAATTCTCGCATAGTCGACAAAGGCTCGAGTATTAGCTTCGGGATAAGAACACATATTGTGTATCCACATGGTTTACACTTCATGCTCGGACACAACTTCGGTACCAAAACTAGTGAGCAGGAACAACACACTAGGATTCCATCAACAAATTCACCATTCTCGCAAAGTCGACCAAGGTTCGAGTATTATCTTCGGGATAACAACACAAATTTTGTATCCACATGGTTTACACTTCGTGCTCGGACACAACTTCGGTAGCAAAACTGGTGAGCACGAACAATACGCTTGGATTCCATCAACAACTTCACAATTCTCGCATAGTCAACCAAGGCTCGAGTATTAGCTTCGGGATAACAACACAAATTGTGTATCCACATGGTTTACACTTCGTGCGCGGATACAACTTCGCTACCAAAACTAGTGAGCACGAACAACACTCTTGGATTCCATCAACAACTTCACCATTCTCGCAAAGTCGACCAAGGGTCGAGTATTATATTTGGGATAACAACCCAAATTTTGTATCCACAAGGTTTACACTTCGTGCTCGGACACAACTTCGGTACCAAAACTAGTGAGCACAAACAACACACTTGTATTCCATCAACAACATCACCATTCTCGCAAAGTCGACCAAGGCTCGAGTATTAGCTTTGGGATAAGAACACAAATTGTGTATCTACATGGTTTACACTTCGTGCTTGGACACAACTTCGGTAGCAAAACTAGTGAGCACGAACAACACACTTGGATTCCACCAACAACTTCGCCATTCCCGCAAAGTCGACCAAGGCTCGAGTATTAGCTTCGGGATAACAACACAAATAGTGTATCCACATGGTTTACACTTCGTGCTCGGACACAACTTCGGTAGCAAAACTAGTGAGCACGAACAATACGATTGTATTCCATCAACAACTTCATAATTCCCGCAATGTCGACCAAGGCTCGAGTATTAGCTTCGGGATAACAACACAAATTATGTATCCACATGGTTTACACTTCGTGCTCGGACACAACTTCGGTACCAAAACTAGTGAGCACGAACAACACACTAGGATTCCATCAACAACTTCACCATTCTCGCAAAGTCGACCAAGGTTCGAGTATTATCTTCGGGATAACAACCCAAATTTTGTATCCACATGGTTTACACTTCGTGCTCGGACACAACTTCGGTACCAAAACTAGTGAGCACGAACAACACACTAGGATTCCATCAACAACTTCACCATTCTCGCAAAGTCGACCACGGTTCGAGTATTATCTTCAGGATAACAACACAAATTGTGTATCTACATGGTTTACACTTCGTGCTCGAACACAACTTCGGTAGCAAAACTAGTAAGCACGAATTTGATTCCATCAACAACTTCACCATTCTCGCATAGTCGACCAAGGCTCGAGTGTTAGCTTCGGGATAAAAACACAAATTGTGTATCTACATGGTTTACACTTCGTGCTCGAAGACAACTTCGGTAGCAAAACTAGTAAGCACGAATTTGATTCCATCAACAACTTCACAATTCTCGCATAGTGGACCAAGGATTGAGTATTAGCTTTGGGATAAGAACACATATTGTGTATCCACATGGTTTACACTTCGTGCTCGGACACAACTTCGGTAGCAAAACTAGTGAGCACGAACAACACACTTAGATTCCACCAACAACTTCGCCATTCCCGCAAAGTCGACCAAGGCTCGAGTATTAGCTTCGGGATAACAACACAAATTGTGTATCCACATGGTTTACACGTCGTGCTCGGACACAACTTCGGTAGCAAAACTAGTGAGCACGAACAATACGCTTGTATTCCATCAACAACTTCAAAATTCCCGCAAAGTCGACCAAGGCTCGAGTATTAGCTTCGGGATAACAACACAAATTATGTATCCACATGGTTTACACTTCGTGCTCGGACACAACTTCGGTACCAAAACAAGTGAGCACGAACAACACACTTGGATTCCATCAACAACTTCACCATTCTCGCAAAGTCGACCAAGGTTCGAGTATTATCTTCGGGATAACAACCCAAATTTTGTATCCAGAAGGTTTACACTTCGTGCTCGGACACAACTTCGGTAGCAAAACTAGTAAGCACGAATTTGATTCCATCAACAACTTCACCATTCTCGCATAGTCGACCAAGGCTCGAGTGTTAGCTTCTGGATAACAACACAAATTGTGTATCCACATGGTTTACACTTCGTGCGCGGACACAACTTCGGTACCAAAACTAGTGATCACCAACAACACACTTGGATTCCATCAGCAACTTCACCATTCTCGCAAAGTCGACCAACGTTCGAGTATTATCTTCAGGATAACAACCCAAATTTTGTATCCACAAGGTTTACACTTCGTGCTCGGACACAACTTCGGTGGCAAAACTAGTGAGCACGAACAACACACTTGGATTCCATCAACAACTTCACCATTCTCGCAAAGTCGACCAAGGTTCGAGTATTATCTTCAGGATAACAACCCGTATTTTGTATCCACAAGGTTTACACTTCGTGCTCGGACACAACTTCGGTAGCAAAACTAGTAAGCACGAATTTGATTCTATCAACAACTTCACCATTCTCGCATAGTCGACCAAGGCACGAGTGTTAGCTTCTGGATAACAACACAAACTGTGTATCCACATGGTTTACACTTCGTGCTCAGACACAACTTCGGTACCAAAACTAGTGAGCACGAACAACACACTTGGATTCCATCAACAACTTCACCATTCTCGCAAAGTCGACCAAGGTTCGAGTATTATCTTCGGGATAACAACGCAAATTTTGTATCCACATGGTTTACACTTCGTGCTCGGACACAACTTCGGTAGCAAAACTAGTGAGCACGAACAATACGCTTGGATTCCATCAACAACATCACCATTCTCCCAAAGTCGACCAAGGCTCGAGTGTTAGCTTCAGGATAATAACACAAATTGTGTATCTACATGGTTTACACTTCGTGCTCGAACACAACTTCGGTAGCAAAACTAGTAAGCACGAATTTGATTCCATCAACAACTTCACAATTCTCGCATAGTCGACAAAGACTCGAGTATTAGCTTCGGGATAAGAACACATATTGTGTATCCACATGGTTTACACTTCATGCTCGGACACAACTTCGGTACCAAAACTAGTGAGTAGGAACAACACACTAGGATTCCATCAACAACTTCACCATTCTCGCAAAGTCAACCAAGGTTCGAGTATTATCTTCGGGATAACAACACAAATTTTGTATCCACATGGTTTACACCTCGTGCTCGGACACAACTTCGGTAGCAAAACTAGTGAGCACGAACAATACGCTTGGATTCCATCAACAACTTCACAATTCTCGCATAGTCAACCAAGGCTGGAGTATTAGCTTCGGGATAACAACACAAATTGTGTATCCACATGGTTTACACTTCGTGCTCGGACACAACTTCGGTACCAAAACTAGTGAGCACGAACAACACACTTGGATTCCATCAACAACTTTACCATTCTCGCAAAGTCGACCAAGGTTCGAGTATTATCTTCGGGATAACATCGCAAATTTTGTATCCAAAAGGTTTACACTTCGTGCTCGGACACAACTTCAGTAGCAAAACTAGTGAGCACGAACAACACACTTGGATTCCATCAACAACATCACCATTCTCGCAAAGTCGACCAAGGCTCGAGTATTTGCTTCGGGATAACAACACAAATTCTGTATCTACATGGATTACACTTCGTGCTCGAACACAACTTCGGTAGCAAAACTAGTAAGCACGAATTTGATTCCATCGACAACTTCACAATTCTCGCATAGTCGACCAAGGCTCGAGTATGAGCTTCGGGATAACAACACAAATTGTGTATCCACATGGTTTACACTTCGTGCGCGGACACAACTTCGGTACCAAAACTAGTGAGCACGAACAACACTCTTGGATTCCATCAACAACTTCACCATTCTCGCAAAGTCGACCAAGGGTCGAGTATTATCTTTGGGATAACAACCCAAATTTTGTATCCACAAGGTTTACACTTCGTGCTCGGACACAACTTCGGTACCAAAACTAGTGAGCACGAACAACACACTTGTATTCCATCAACAACTTCACCATTCTCGCAAAGTCGACCAAGGCTCGAGTATTAGCTTTGGGATAAGAACACAAATTGTGTATCTACATGGTTTACACTTCGTGCTCGGACACAACTTCGGTAGCAAAACTAGTGAGCACGAACAACACACTTGGATTCCACCAACAACTTCGCCATTCCCGCAAAGTCGACCAAGGCTCGAGTATTAGCTTCGGGATAACAACACAAATTGTGTATCCACATGGTTTACATGTCGTGCTCGGACACAACTTCGGTAGCAAAACTAGTGAGCACGAACAATACGCTTGTATTCCATCAACAACTTCATAATTCCCGCAAAGTCGACCAAGGCTCGAGTATTAGCTTCGGGATAACAACACAAATTATGTATCCACATGGTTTACACTTCGTGCTCGGACACAACTTCGGTACCAAAACAAGTGAGCACGAACAACACACTTGGATTCCATCAACAACTTCACCATTCTCGCAAAGTCGACCAAGGTTCGAGTATTATCTTCGGGATAACAACCCAAATTTTGTATCCAGAAGGTTTACACTTCGTGCTCGGACACAACTTCGGTAGCAAAACTAGTAAGCACGAATTTGATTCCATCAACAACATCACCATTCTCGCATAGTCGACCAAGGCTCGAGTGTTAGCTTCTGGATAACAACACAAATTGTGTATCCACATGGTTTACACTTCGTGCGCGGACACAACTTCGGTACCAAAACTAGTGATCACCAACAACACACTTGGATTCCATCAACAACTTCACCATTCTCGCAAAGTCGACCAAGGGTCGAGTATTATCTTTGGGATGACAACCCAAATTTTGTATCCACAAGGTTTACACTTCGTGCTCGGACACAACTTCGGTACCAAAACTAGTGAGCACGAACAACACACTTGGATTCCATCAACAACTTTACCATTCTCGCAAAGTCGACCAAGGTTCGAGTATTATCTTCGGGATAACATCGCAAATTTTGTATCCAAAAGGTTTACACTTCGTGCTCGGACACAACTTCAGTAGCAAAACTAGTGAGCACGAACAACACACTTGGATTCCATCAACAACATCACCATTCTCGCAAAGTCGACCAAGGCTCGAGTATTTGCTTCAGGATAACAACACAAATTCTGTATCTACATGGATTACACTTCGTGCTCGAACACAACTTCGGTAGCAAAACTAGTAAGCACGAATTTGATTCCATCGACAACTTCACAATTCTCGCATAGTCGACCAAGGCTCGAGTATGAGCTTCGGGATAACAACACAAATTGTGTATCCACATGGTTTACACTTCGTGCGCGGACACAACTTCGGTACCAAAACTAGTGAGCACGAACAACACTCTTGGATTCCATCAACAACTTCACCATTCTCGCAAAGTCGACCAAGGGTCGAGTATTATCTTTGGGATAACAACCCAAATTTTGTATCCACAAGGTTTACACTTCGTGCTCGGACACAACTTCGGTACCAAAACTAGTGAGCACGAACAACACACTTGTATTCCATCAACAACTTCACCATTCTCGCAAACTCGACCAAGGCTCGAGTATTAGCTTTGGGATAAGAACACAAATTGTGTATCTACATGGTTTACACTTCGTGCTCGGACACAACTTCGGTAGCAAAACTAGTGAGCACGAACAATACGCTTGTATTCCATCAACAACTTCATAATTCCCGCAAAGTCGACCAAGGCTCGAGTATTAGCTTCGGGATAACAACACAAATTATGTATCCACATGGTTTACACTTCGTGCTCGGACACAACTTCGGTACCAAAACAAGTGAGCACGAACAACACACTTGGATTCCATCAACAACTTCACCATTCTCGCAAAGTCGACCAAGGTTCGAGTATTATCTTCGGGATAACAACCCAAATTTTGTATCCAGAAGGTTTACACTTCGTGCTCGGACACAACTTCGGTAGCAAAACTAGTAAGCACGAATTTGATTCCATCAACAACATCACCATTCTCGCATAGTCGACCAAGGCTCGAGTGTTAGCTTCTGGATAACAACACAAATTGTGTATCCACATGGTTTACACTTCGTGCGCGGACACAACTTCGGTACCAAAACTAGTGATCACCAACAACACACTTGGATTCCATCAACAACTTCACCATTCTCGCAAAGTCGACCAAGGGTCGAGTATTATCTTTGGGATGACAACCCAAATTTTGTATCCACAAGGTTTACACTTCGTGCTCGGACACAACTTCGGTACCAAAACTAGTGAGCACGAACAACACACTTGGATTCCATCAACAACTTTACCATTCTCGCAAAGTCGACCAAGGTTCGAGTATTATCTTCGGGATAACATCGCAAATTTTGTATCCAAAAGGTTTACACTTCGTGCTCGGACACAACTTCAGTAGCAAAACTAGTGAGCACGAACAACACACTTGGATTCCATCAACAACATCACCATTCTCGCAAAGTCGACCAAGGCTCGAGTATTTGCTTCAGGATAACAACACAAATTCTGTATCTACATGGATTACACTTCGTGCTCGAACACAACTTCGGTAGCAAAACTAGTAAGCACGAATTTGATTCCATCGACAACTTCACAATTCTCGCATAGTCGACCAAGGCTCGAGTATGAGCTTCGGGATAACAACACAAATTGTGTATCCACATGGTTTACACTTCGTGCGCGGACACAACTTCGGTACCAAAACTAGTGAGCACGAACAACACTCTTGGATTCCATCAACAACTTCACCATTCTCGCAAAGTCGACCAAGGGTCGAGTATTATCTTTGGGATAACAACCCAAATTTTGTATCCACAAGGTTTACACTTCGTGCTCGGACACAACTTCGGTACCAAAACTAGTGAGCACGAACAACACACTTGTATTCCATCAACAACTTCACCATTCTCGCAAAGTCGACCAAGGCTCGAGTATTAGCTTTGGGATAAGAACACAAATTGTGTATCTACATGGTTTACACTTCGTGCTCGGACACAACTTCGGTAGCAAAACTAGTGAGCACGAACAACACACTTGGATTCCACCAACAACTTCGCCATTCCCGCAAAGTCGACCAAGGCTCGAGTATTAGCTTCGGGATAACAACACAAATTGTGTATCCACATGGTTTACATGTCGTGCTCGGACACAACTTCGGTAGCAAAACTAGTGAGCACGAACAATACGCTTGTATTCCATCAACAACTTCATAATTCCCGCAAAGTCGACCAAGGCTCGAGTATTAGCTTCGGGATAACAACACAAATTATGTATCCACATGGTTTACACTTCGTGCTCGGACACAACTTCGGTACCAAAACAAGTGAGCACGAACAACACACTTGGATTCCATCAACAACTTCACCATTCTCGCAAAGTCGACCAAGGTTCGAGTATTATCTTCGGGATAACAACCCAAATTTTGTATCCAGAAGGTTTACACTTCGTGCTCGGACACAACTTCGGTAGCAAAACTAGTAAGCACGAATTTGATTCCATCAACAACATCACCATTCTCGCATAGTCGACCAAGGCTCGAGTGTTAGCTTCTGGATAACAACACAAATTGTGTATCCACATGGTTTACACTTCGTGCGCGGACATAACTTCGGTACCAAAACTAGTGATCACCAACAACACACTTGGATTCCATCAGCAACTTCACCATTCTCGCAAAGTCGACCAACGTTCGAGTATTATCTTCAGGATAACAACCCAAATTTTGTATCCACAAGGTTTACACTTCGTGCTCGGACACAACTTCGGTGGCAAAACTAGTGAGCACGAACAACACACTTGGATTCCATCAACAACTTCACCATTCTCGCAAAGTCGACCAAGGTTCGAGTATTATCTTCAGGATAACAACCCAAATTTTGTATCCACAAGGTTTACACTTCGTGCTCGGACACAACTTCGGTAGCAAAACTAGTAAGCACGAATTTGATTCTATCAACAACTTCACCATTCTCGCATAGTCGACCAAGGCACGAGTGTTAGCTTCTGGATAACAACACAAACTGTGTATCCACATGGTTTACACTTCGTGCTCAGACACAACTTCGATACCAAAACTAGTGAGCACGAACAACACACTTGGATTCCATCAACAACTTCACCATTCTCGCAAAGTCGACCAAGGTTCGAGTATTATCTTCGGGATAACAACGCAAATTTTGTATCCACTTGGTTTACACTTCGTGCTCGGACACAACTTCGGTAGCAAAACTAGTGAGCACGAACAATACGCTTGGATTCCATCAACAACATCACCATTCTCCCAAAGTCGACCAAGGCTCGAGTGTTAGCTTCAGGATAATAACACAAATTGTCTATCTACATGGTTTACACTTCGTGCTCGAACACAACTTCGGTAGCAAAACTAGTAAGCACGAATTTGATTCCATCAACAACTTCACAATTCTCGCATAGTCGACAAAGACTCGAGTATTAGCTTCGGGATAAGAACACATATTGTGTATCCACATGGTTTACACTTCATGCTCGGACACAACTTCGGTACCAAAACTAGTGAGTAGGAACAACACACTAGGATTCCATCAACAACTTCACCATTCTCGCAAAGTCGACCAAGGTTCGAGTATTATCTTCGGGATAACAACACAAATTTTGTATCCACATGGTTTACACCTCGTGCTCGGACACAACTTCGGTAGCAAAACTAGTGAGCACGAACAATACGCTTGGATTCCATCAACAACTTCACAATTCTCGCATAGTCAACCAAGGCTGGAGTATTAGCTTCGGGATAACAACACAAATTGTGTATCCACATGGTTTACACTTCGTGCTCGGACACAACTTCGGTACCAAAACTAGTGAGCACGAACAACACACTTGGATTCCATCAATAACTTTACCATTCTCGCAAAGTCGACCAAGGTTCGAGTATTATCTTCGGGATAACATCGCAAATTTGGTATCCAAAAGGTTTACACTTCGTGCTCGGACACAACTTCAGTAGCAAAACTAGTGAGCACGAACAACACACTTGGATTCCATCAACAACATCACCATTCTCGCAAAGTCGACCAAGGCTCGAGTATTTGCTTCAGGATAACAACACAAATTCTGTATCTACATGGATTACACTTCGTGCTCGAACACAACTTCGGTAGCAAAACTAGTAAGCACGAATTTGATTCCATCGACAACTTCACAATTCTCGCATAGTCGACCAAGGCTCGAGTATGAGCTTCGGGATAACAACACAAATTGTGTATCCACATGGTTTACACTTCGTGCGCGGACACAACTTCGGTACCAAAACTAGTGAGCACAAACAACACTCTTGGATTCCATCAACAACTTCACCATTCTCGCAAAGTCGACCAAGGGTCGAGTATTATCTTTGGGATAACAACCCAAATTTTGTATCCACAAGGTTTACACTTCGTGCTCGGACACAACATCGGTACCAAAACTAGTGAGCACGAACAACACACTTGTATTCCATCAACAACTTCACCATTCTCGCAAAGTCGACCAAGGCTCGAGTATTAGCTTTGGGATAAGAACACAAATTGTGTATCTACATGGTTTACACTTCGTGCTCGGACACAACTTCGGTAGCAAAACTAGTGAGCACGAACAACACACTTGGATTCCACCAACAACTTCGCCATTCCCGCAAAGTCGACCAAGGCTCGAGTATTAGCTTCGGGATAACAACACAAATTGTGTATCCACATGGTTTACACTTCGTGCTCGGACACAACTTCGGTACCAAAACTAGTGAGCACGAACAACACACTTGGATTCCATCAACAACTTTACCATTCTCGCAAAGTCGACCAAGGTTCGAGTATTATCTTCGGGATAACATCGCAAATTTGGTATCCAAAAGGTTTACACTTCGTGCTCGGACACAACTTCAGTAGCAAAACTAGTGAGCACGAACAACACACTTGGATTCCATCAACAACATCACCATTCTCGCAAAGTCGACCAAGGCTCGAGTATTTGCTTCAGGATAACAACACAAATTCTGTATCTACATGGATTACACTTCGTGCTCGAACACAACTTCGGTAGCAAAACTAGTAAGCACGAATTTGATTCCATCGACAACTTCACAATTCTCGCATAGTCGACCAAGGCTCGAGTATGAGCTTCGGGATAACAACACAAATTGTGTATCCACATGGTTTACACTTCGTGCGCGGACACAACTTCGGTACCAAAACTAGTGAGCACGAACAACACTCTTGGATTCCATCAACAACTTCACCATTCTCGCAAAGTCGACCAAGGGTCGAGTATTATCTTTGGGATAACAACCCAAATTTTGTATCCACAAGGTTTACACTTCGTGCTCGGACACAACATCGGTACCAAAACTAGTGAGCACGAACAACACACTTGTATTCCATCAACAACTTCACCATTCTCGCAAAGTCGACCAAGGCTCGAGTATTAGCTTTGGGATAAGAACACAAATTGTGTATCTACATGGTTTACACTTCGTGCTCGGACACAACTTCGGTAGCAAAACTAGTGAGCACGAACAACACACTTGGATTCCACCAACAACTTCGCCATTCCCGCAAAGTCGACCAAGGCTCGAGTATTAGCTTCGGGATAACAACACAAATTGTGTATCCACATGGTTTACACTTCGTGCTCGGACACAACTTCGGTACCAAAACTAGTGAGCACGAACAACACACTTGGATTCCATCAACAACTTTACCATTCTCGCAAAGTCGACCAAGGTTCGAGTATTATCTTCGGGATAACATCGCAAATTTTGTATCCAAAAGGTTTACACTTCGTGCTCGGACACAACTTCAGTAGCAAAACTAGTGAGCACGAACAACACACTTGGATTCCATCAACAACATCACCATTCTCGCAAAGTCGACCAAGGCTCGAGTATTTGCTTCAGGATAATAACACAAATTGTGTATCTACATGGTTTACACTTCGTGCTCGAACACATCTTCGGTAGCAAAACTAGTAAGCACGAATTTGATTCCATCAACAACTTCACAATTCTCGCATAGTCGACAAAGACTCGAGTATTAGCTTCGGGATAAGAACACATATTGTGTATCCACATGGTTTACACTTCATGCTCGGACACAACTTCGGTACCAAAACTAGTGAGTAGGAACAACACACTAGGATTCCATCAACAACTTCACCATTCTCGCAAAGTCGACCAAGGTTCGAGTATTATCTTCGGGATAACAACACAAATTTTGTATCCACATGGTTTACACCTCGTGCTCGGACACAACTTCGGTAGCAAAACTAGTGAGCACGAACAATACGCTTGGATTCCATCAACAACTTCACAATTCTCGCATAGTCAACCACGGCTGGAGTATTAGCTTCGGGATAACAACACAAATTGTGTATCCACATGGTTTACACTTCGTGCTCGGACACAACTTCGGTACCAAAACTAGTGAGCACGAACAACACACTTGGATTCCATCAACAACTTTACCATTCTCGCAAAGTCGACCAAGGTTCGAGTATTATCTTCGGGATAACATCGCAAATTTTGTATCCAAAAGGTTTACACTTCGTGCTCGGACACAACTTCAGTAGCAAAACTAGTGAGCACGAACAACACACTTGGATTCCATCAACAACTTTACCATTCTCGCAAAGTCGACCAAGGTTCGAGTATTATCTTCGGGATAACATCGCAAATTTTGTATCCAAAAGGTTTACACTTCGTGCTCGGACACAACTTCAGTAGCAAAACTAGTGAGCACGAACAACACACTTGGATTCCATCAACAACATCACCATTCTCGCAAAGTCGACCAAGGCTCGAGTATTTGCTTCAGGATAACAACACAAATTCTGTATCTACATGGATTACACTTCGTGCTCGAACACAACTTCGGTAGCAAAACTAGTAAGCACGAATTTGATTCCATCGACAACTTCACAATTCTCGCATAGTCGACCAAGGCTCGAGTATGAGCTTCGGGATAACAACACAAATTGTGTATCCACATGGTTTACACTTCGTGCGCGGACACAACTTCGGTACCAAAACTAGTGAGCACGAACAACACTCTTGGATTCCATCAACAACTTCACCATTCTCGCAAAGTCGACCAAGGGTCGAGTATTATCTTTGGGATAACAACCCAAATTTTGTATCCACAAGGTTTACACTTCGTGCTCGGACACAACTTCGGTACCAAAACTAGTGAGCACGAACAACACACTTGTATTCCATCAACAACTTCACCATTCTCGCAAAGTCGACCAAGGCTCGAGTATTAGCTTTGGGATAAGAACACAAATTGTGTATCTACATGGTTTACACTTCGGGCTCGGACACAACTTCGGTAGCAAATCTAGTGAGCACGAACAACACACTTGGATTCCACCAACAACTTCGCCATTCCCGCAAAGTCGACCAAGGCTCGAGTATTAGCTTCGGGATAACAACACAAATTGTGTATCCACATGGTTTACACTTCGTGCTCGGACACAACTTCGGTACCAAAACTAGTGAGCACGAACAACACACTTGGATTCCATCAACAACTTTACCATTCTCGCAAAGTCGACCAAGGTTCGAGTATTATCTTCGGGATAACATCGCAAATTTGGTATCCAAAAGGTTTACACTTCGTGCTCGGACACAACTTCAGTAGCAAAACTAGTGAGCACGAACAACACACTTGGATTCCATCAACAACATCACCATTCTCGCAAAGTCGACCAAGGCTCGAGTATTTGCTTCAGGATAACAACACAAATTCTGTATCTACATGGATTACACTTCGTGCTCGAACACAACTTCGGTAGCAAAACTAGTAAGCACGAATTTGATTCCATCGACAACTTCACAATTCTCGCATAGTCGACCAAGGCTCGAGTATGAGCTTCGGGATAACAACACAAATTGTGTATCCACATGGTTTACACTTCGTGCGCGGACACAACTTCGGTACCAAAACTAGTGAGCACGAACAACACTCTTGGATTCCATCAACAACTTCACCATTCTCGCAAAGTCGACCAAGGGTCGAGTATTATCTTTGGGATAACAACCCAAATTTTGTATCCACAAGGTTTACACTTCGTGCTCGGACACAACATCGGTACCAAAACTAGTGAGCACGAACAACACACTTGTATTCCATCAACAACTTCACCATTCTCGCAAAGTCGACCAAGGCTCGAGTATTAGCTTTGGGATAAGAACACAAATTGTGTATCTACATGGTTTACACTTCGTGCTCGGACACAACTTCGGTAGCAAAACTAGTGAGCACGAACAACACACTTGGATTCCACCAACAACTTCGCCATTCCCGCAAAGTCGACCAAGGCTCGAGTATTAGCTTCGGGATAACAACACAAATTGTGTATCCACATGGTTTACACTTCGTGCTCGGACACAACTTCGGTACCAAAACTAGTGAGCACGAACAACACACTTGGATTCCATCAACAACTTTACCATTCTCGCAAAGTCGACCAAGGTTCGAGTATTATCTTCGGGATAACATCGCAAATTTTGTATCCAAAAGGTTTACACTTCGTGCTCGGACACAACTTCAGTAGCAAAACTAGTGAGCACGAACAACACACTTGGATTCCATCAACAACATCACCATTCTCGCAAACTCGACCAAGGCTCGAGTATTTGCTTCAGGATAATAACACAAATTGTGTATCTACATGGTTTACACTTCGTGCTCGAACACAACTTCGGTAGCAAAACTAGTAAGCACGAATTTGATTCCATCAACAACTTCACAATTCTCGCATAGTCGACAAAGACTCGAGTATTTGCTTCGGGATAAGAACACATATTGTGTATCCACATGGTTTACACTTCATGCTCGGACACAACTTCGGTACCAAAACTAGTGAGTAGGAACAACACACTAGGATTCCATCAACAACTTCACCATTCTCGCAAAGTCGACCAAGGTTCGAGTATTATCTTCGGGATAACAACACAAATTTTGTATCCACATGGTTTACACCTCGTGCTCGGACACAACTTCGGTAGCAAAACTAGTGAGCACGAACAATACGCTTGGATTCCATCAACAACTTCACAATTCTCGCATAGTCAACCAAGGCTGGAGTATTAGCTTCGGGATAACAACACAAATTGTGTATCCACATGGTTTACACTTCGTGCTCGGACACAACTTCGGTACCAAAACTAGTGAGCACGAACAACACACTTGGATTCCATCAACAACTTTACCATTCTCGCAAAGTCGACCAAGGTTCGAGTATTATCTTCGGGATAACATCGCAAATTTTGTATCCAAAAGGTTTACACTTCGTGCTCGGACACAACATCAGTAGCAAAACTAGTGAGCACGAAGAACACACTTGTATTCCATCAACAACATCACCATTCTCGCAAAGTCGACCAAGGCTCGAGTATTTGCTTCAGGATAACAACACAAATTCTGTATCTACATGGATTACACTTCGTGCTCGAACACAACTTCGGTAGCAAAACTAGTAAGCACGAATTTGATTCCATCGACAACTTCACAATTCTCGCATAGTCGACCAAGGCTCGAGTATGAGCTTCGGGATAACAACACAAATTGTGTATCCACATGGTTTACACTTCGTGCGCGGACACAACTTCGGTACCAAAACTAGTGAGCACGAACAACACTCTTGGATTCCATCAACAACTTCACCATTCTCGCAAAGTCGACCAAGGGTCGAGTATTATCTTTGGGATGACAACCCAAATTTTGTATCCACAAGGTTTACACTTCGTGCTCGGACACAACTTCGGTACCAAAACTAGTGAGCACGAACAACACACTTGTATTCCATCAACAACTTCACCATTCTCGCAAAGTCGACCAAGGCTCGAGTATTAGCTTTGGGATAAGAACACAAATTGTGTATCTACATGGTTTACACTTCGTGCTCGGACACAACTTCGGTAGCAAAACTAGTGAGCACGAACAACACACTTGGATTCCACCAACAACTTCGCCATTCCCGCAAAGTCGACCAAGGCTCGAGTATTAGCTTCGGGATAACAACACAAATTGTGTATCCACATGGTTTACACTTCGTGCTCGGACACAACTTCGGTACCAAAACTAGTGAGCACGAACAACACACTTGGATTCCATCAACAACTTTACCATTCTTGCAAAGTCGACCAAGGTTCGAGTATTATCTTCGGGATAACATCGCAAATTTTGTATCCAAAAGGTTTACACTTCGTGCTCGGACACAACTTCAGTAGCAAAACTAGTGAGCACGAACAACACACTTGGATTCCATCAACAACATCACCATTCTCGCAAAGTCGACCAAGGCTCGAGTATTTGCTTCAGGATAATAACACAAATTGTGTATCTACATGGTTTACACTTCGTGCTCGAACACAACTTCGGTAGCAAAACTAGTAAGCACGAATTTGATTCCATCAACAACTTCACAATTCTCGCATAGTCGACAAAGACTCGAGTATTAGCTTCGGGATAAGAACACATATTGTGTATCCACATGGTTTACACTTCATGCTCGGACACAACTTCGGTACCAAAACTAGTGAGTAGGAACAACACACTAGGATTCCATCAACAACTTCACCATTCTCGCAAAGTCGACCAAGGTTCGAGTATTATCTTCGGGATAACAACACAAATTTTGTATCCACATGGTTTACACCTCGTGCTCGGACACAACTTCGGTAGCAAAACTAGTGAGCACGAACAATACGCTTGGATTCCATCAACAACTTCACAATTCTCGCATAGTCAACCAAGGCTGGAGTATTAGCTTCGGGATAACAACACAAATTGTGTATCCACATGGTTTACACTTCGTGCTCGGACACAACTTCGGTACCAAAACTAGTGAGCACGAACAACACACTTGGATTCCATCAACAACTTTACCATTCTCGCAAAGTCGACCAAGGTTCGAGTATTATCTTCGGGATAACATCGCAAATTTTGTATCCAAAAGGTTTACACTTCGTGCTCGGACACAACTTCAGTAGCAAAACTAGTGAGCACGAAGAACACACTTGTATTCCATCAACAACATCACCATTCTCGCAAAGTCGACCAAGGCTCGAGTATTTGCTTCAGGATAACAACACAAATTCTGTATCTACATGGATTACACTTCGTGCTCGAACACAACTTCGGTAGCAAAACTAGTAAGCACGAATTTGATTCCATCGACAACTTCACAATTCTCGCATAGTCGACCAAGGCTCGAGTATGAGCTTCGGGATAACAACACAAATTGTGTATCCACATGGTTTACACTTCGTGCGCGGACACAACTTCGGTACCAAAACTAGTGAGCACGAACAACACTCTTGGATTCCATCAACAACTTCACCATTCTCGCAAAGTCGACCAAGGGTCGAGTATTATCTTTGGGATGACAACCCAAATTTTGTATCCACAAGGTTTACACTTCGTGCTCGGACACAACTTCGGTACCAAAACTAGTGAGCACGAACAACACACTTGTATTCCATCAACAACTTCACCATTCTCGCAAAGTCGACCAAGGCTCGAGTATTAGCTTTGGGATAAGAACACAAATTGTGTATCTACATGGTTTACACTTCGTGCTCGGACACAACTTCGGTAGCAAAACTAGTGAGCACGAACAACACACTTGGATTCCACCAACAACTTCGCCATTCCCGCAAAGTCGACCAAGGCTCGAGTATTAGCTTCGGGATAACAACACAAATTGTGTATCCACATGGTTTACACTTCGTGCTCGGACACAACTTCGGTACCAAAACTAGTGAGCACGAACAACACACTTGGATTCCATCAACAACTTTACCATTCTCGCAAAGTCGACCAAGGTTCGAGTATTATCTTCGGGATAACATCGCAAATTTTGTATCCAAAAGGTTTACACTTCGTGCTCGGACACAACTTCAGTAGCAAAACTAGTGAGCACGAACAACACACTTGGATTCCATCAACAACATCACCATTCTCGCAAAGTCGACCAAGGCTCGAGTATTTGCTTCAGGATAATAACACAAATTGTGTATCTACATGGTTTACACTTCGTGCTCGAACACAACTTCGGTAGCAAAACTAGTAAGCACGAATTTGATTCCATCAACAACTTCACAATTCTCGCATAGTCGACAAAGACTCGAGTATTAGCTTCGGGATAAGAACACATATTGTGTATCCACATGGTTTACACTTCATGCTCGGACACAACTTCGGTACCAAAACTAGTGAGTAGGAACAACACACTAGGATTCCATCAACAACTTCACCATTCTCGCAAAGTCGACCAAGGTTCGAGTATTATCTTCGGGATAACAACACAAATTTTGTATCCACATGGTTTACACCTCGTGCTCGGACACAACTTCGGTAGCATAACTAGTGAGCACGAACAATACGCTTGGATTCCATCAACAACTTCACAATTCTCGCATAGTCAACCAAGGCTGGAGTATTAGCTTCGGGATAACAACACAAATTGTGTATCCACATGGTTTACACTTCGTGCTCGGACACAATTTCGGTACCAAAACTAGTGAGCACGAACAACACACTTGGATTCCATCAACAACTTCACCATTCTCGCAAAGTCGACCAAGGTTCGAGTATTATCTTTGGGATAACAACCCAAATTTTGTATCCAGAAGGTTTACACTTCGTGCTCGGACACAACTTCGGTACCAAAACTAGTGAGCACGAACAACACACTTGGATTCCATCAACAACTTCATAATTCCCGCAAAGTCGACCAAGGCTCGAGTATTAGCTTCGGGATAACAACACAAATTATGTATCCACATGGTTTACACTTCGTGCTCGGACACAACTTCGGTACCAAAACTAGTGAGCACGAACAACACACTAGGATTCCATCAACAACTTCACCATTCTCGCAAAGTCGACCAAGGTTCGAGTATTATCTTCGGGATAACAACACAAATTTTGTATCCACATGGTTTACACCTCGTGCTCGGACACAACTTCGGTAGCAAAACTAGTGAGCACGAACAATACGCTTGGATTCCATCAACAACTTCACAATTCTCGCATAGTCTACCAAGGCTCGAGTATTAGCTTTGGGATAACAACACAAATTGTGTATCCACATGGTTTACACTTCGTGCGCGGACACAACTTCGGTACCAAAACTAGTGAGCACGAACAACACTCTTGGATTCCATCAACAACTTCACCATTCTCGCAAAGTCGACCAAGGGTCGAGTAGTATCTTTGGGATGACAACCCAAATTTTGTATCCACAAGGTTTACACTTCGTGCTCGGACACAACTTCGGTACCAAAACTAGTGAGCACGAACAACACACTTGTATTCCATCAACAACTTCACCATTCTCGCAAAGTCGACCAAGGCTCGAGTATTAGCTTTGGGATAAGAACACAAATTGTGTATCTACATGGTTTACACTTCGTGCTCGGACACAACTTCGGTAGCAAAACTAGTGAGCACGAACAACACACTTGGATTCCACCAACAACTTCGCCATTCCCGCAATGTCGACCAAGGCTCGAGTATTAGCTTCGGGATAACAACACAAATTGTGTATCCACATGGTTTACACTTCGTGCTCGGACACAACTTCGGTAGCAAAACTAGTGAGCACGAACAACACACTTGGATTCCATCAACAACTTTACCATTCTCGCAAAGTCGACCAAGGTTCGAGTATTATCTTCGGGATAACATCGCAAATTTTGTATCCAAAAGGTTTACACTTCGTGCTCGGACACAACTTCAGTAGCAAAACTAGTGAGCACGAACAACACACTTGGATTCCATCAACAACATCACCATTCTCGCAAACTCGACCAAGGCTCGAGTATTTGCTTCAGGATAATAACACAAATTGTGTATCTACATGGTTTACACTTCGTGCTCGAACACAACTTCGGTAGCAAAACTAGTAAGCACGAATTTGATTCCATCAACAACTTCACAATTCTCGCATAGTCGACAAAGACTCGAGTATTAGCTTCGGGATAAGAACACATATTGTGTATCCACATGGTTTACACTTCATGCTCGGACACAACTTCGGTACCAAAACTAGTGAGTAGGAACAACACACTAGGATTCCATCAACAACTTCACCATTCTCGCAAAGTCGACCAAGGTTCGAGTATTATCTTCGGGATAACAACACAAATTTTGTATCCACATGGTTTACACCTCGTGCTCGGACACAACTTCGGTAGCAAAACTAGTGAGCACGAACAATACGCTTGGATTCCATCAACAACTTCACAATTCTCGCATAGTCAACCAAGGCTGGAGTATTAGCTTCGGGATAACAACACAAATTGTGTATCCACATGGTTTACACTTCGTGTTCGGACACAACTTCGGTACCAAAACTAGTGAGCACGAACAACACACTTGGATTCCATCAACAACTTCACCATTCTCGCAAAGTCGACCAAGGTTCAAGTATTATCTTTGGGATAACAACCCAAATTTTGTATCCAGAAGGTTTACACTTCGTGCTCGGACACAACTTCGGTACCAAAACTAGTGAGCACGAACAACACACTTGGATTCCATCAACAACTTCATAATTCCCGCAAAGTCGACCAAGGCTCGAGTATTAGCTTCGGGATAACAACACAAATTATGTATCCATATGGTTTACACTTCGTGCTCGGACACAACTTCGGTACCAAAACTAGTGAGCACGAACAACACACTAGGATTCCATCAACAACTTCACCATTCTCGCAAAGTCGACCAAGGTTCGAGTATTATCTTCGGGATAACAACACAAATTTTGTATCCACATGGTTTACACCTCGTGCTCGGACACAACTTCGGTATCAAAACTAGTGAGCACGAACAATACGCTTGGATTCCATCAACAACTTCACAATTCTCGCATAGTCTACCAAGGCTCGAGTATTAGCTTCGGGATAACAACACAAATTGTGTATCCACATGGTTTACACTTCGTGCGCGGACACAACTTCGGTACCAAAACTAGTGAGCACGAACAACACTCTTGGATTCCATCAACAACTTCACCATTCTCGCAAAGTCGACCAAGGGTCGAGTATTATCTTTGGGATAACAACCCAAATTTTGTATCCACAAGGTTTACACTTCGTGCTCGGACACAACTTCGGTACCAAAACTAGTGAGCACGAACAACACACTTGTATTCCATCAACAACTTCACCATTCTCGCAAAGTCGACCAAGGCTCGAGTATTAGCTTTGGGATAAGAACACAAATTGTGTATCTACATGGTTTACACTTCGTGCTCGGACACAACTTCGGTAGCAAAACTAGTGAGCACGAAAAACACACTTGGATTCCACCAACAACTTCGCCATTCCCGCAAAGTCGACCAAGGCTCGAGTATTAGCTTCGGGATAACAACACAAATTGTGTATCCACATGGTTTACACTTCGTGCTCGGACACAACTTCGGTACCAAAACTAGTGAGCACGAACAACACACTTGGATTCCATCAACAACTTTACCATTCTCGCAAAGTCGACCAAGGTTCGAGTATTATCTTCGGGATAACATCGCAAATTTTGTATCCAAAAGGTTTACACTTCGTGCTCGGACACAACTTCAGTAGCAAAACTAGTGAGCACGAACAACACACTTGGATTCCATCAACAACATCACCATTCTCGCAAAGTCGACCAAGGCTCGAGTACTTGCTTCAGGATAACAACACAAATTCTGTATCTACATGGATTACACTTCGTGCTCGAACACAACTTCGGTAGCAAAACTAGTAAGCACGAATTTGATTCCATCGACAACTTCACAATTCTCGCATAGTCGACCAAGGCTCGAGTATGAGCTTCGGGATAACAACACAAATTGTGTATCCACATGGTTTACACTTCGTGCTCGGACACAACTTCGGTACCAAAACTAGTGAGCACGAACAACACACTTGGATTCCATCAACAACTTCATAATTCCCGCAAAGTCCACCAAGGCTCGAGTATTAGCTTCGGGATAACAACACAAATTATGTATCCACATGGTTTACACTTCGTGCTCGGACACAACTTCGGTACCAAAACTAGTGAGCACGAACAACACACTTGGATTCCATCAACAACTTCACCATTCTCGCAAAGTCGACCAAGGTTCGAGTATTATCTTCGGGATAACAACACAAATTTTGTATCCACATGGTTTACACCTCGTGCTCGGACACAACTTCGGTAGCAAAACTAGTGAGCACGAACAATACGCTTGGATTCCATCAACAACTTCACAATTCTCGCATAGTCTACCAAGGCTCGAGTATTAGCTTCGGGATAACAACACAAATTGTGTATCCACATGGTTTACACTTCGTGCGCGGACACAACTTCGGTACCAAAACTAGTGAGCACGAACAATACTCTTGGATTCCATCAACAACTTCACCATTCTCGCAAAGTCGACCAAGGGTCGAGTATTATCTTTGGGATAACAACCCAAATTTTGTATCCACAAGGTTTACACTTCGTGCTCGGACACAACTTCGGTACCAAAACTAGTGAGCACGAACAACACACTTGTATTCCATCAACAACTTCACCATTCTCGCAAAGTCGACCAAGGCTCGAGTATTAGCTTTGGGATAAGAACACAAATTGTGTATCTACATGGTTTACACTTCGTGCTCGGACACAACTTCGGTAGCAAAACTAGTGAGCACGAACAACACACTTGGATTCCACCAACAACTTCGCCATTCCCGCAAAGTCGACCAAGGCTCGAGTATTAGCTTCGGGATAACAACACAAATTGTGTATCCACATGGTTTACACTTCGTGCTCGGACACAACTTCGGTACCAAAACTAGTGAGCACGAACAACACACTTGGATTCCATCAACAACTTCACCATTCTCGCAAAGTTGACCAAGGTTCGAGTATTATCTTCGGGATAACATCGCAAATTTTGTATCCACAAGGTTTACACTTCGTGCTCGGACACAACTTGAGTAGCAAAACTAGTGAGCACGAACAATACGCTTGAATTCCATCAACAACATCACCATTCTCGCAAAGTCGACCAAGGCTCGAGTATTTGCTTCAGGATAACAACACAAATTCTGTATCTACATGGATTACACTTCGTGCTCGAACGCAACTTCGGTAGCAAAACTAGTAAGCACGAATTTGATTCCATCAACAACTTCACAATTCTCGCATAGTCGACCAAGGCTCGAGTATGAGCTTCGGGATAACAACACGAATTGTGTATCCACATGGTTTACACTTCGTGCTCGGACACAACTTCGGTACCAAAACTAGTGAGCACGAACAACACACTTGGATTCCATCAACAACTTCAGCATTCTCGCAAAGTCGACCAAGGCTCGAGTATTAGCTTCAGGGTAAAAACACAAATTGTGTATCTACATGGTTTACACTTCGTGCTCGAAGACAACTTTGGTAGCAAAACTAGTAAGCACAAATTTGATTCCATCAACAACTTCACAATTCTCGCATAGTCGACCAAGGCTCGAGTATTAGCTTCGGGATAAGAACACATATGGTGTATCCACATGGTTTACACTTCATGCTCGGACACAACTTCGGTACCAAAACTAGTGAGCAGGAACAACACACTAGGATTCCATCAACAACTTCACCATTCTCGCAAAGTCGACCAAGGTTCGAGTATTATCTTCGGGATAACAACACAAATTTTGTATCCACATGGTGTACACTTCGTGCTCGGACACAACTTCGGTAGGAAAACTAGTGAGCACGAACAATACGCTTGGATTCCATCAACAACTTCACAATTCTCGCATAGTCAACCAAGGCTCGAGTATTAGCTTCGGGATAACAACACAAATTGTGTATCCACATGGTTTACACTTCGTGCGCGGACACAACTTCAGTACCAAAACTAGTGAGCATGAACAACACACTTGGATTCCATCAACAACATCACCATTCTCGCAAAGTCGACCAAGGTTCGAGTATTATCTTTGGGATAACAACCCAAATTTTGTAGCCACAAGGTTTACACTTCGTGCTCGGACACAACTTCGGTACCAAAACTAGTGAGCACGAACAACACACTTGTATTCCATCAACAACTTCACCATTCTCGCAAAGTCGACCAAGGCTCGAGTATTAGCTTCAGGATAAAAACACAAATTGTGTATCTACATGGTTTACACTTCGTGCTCGAAGACAACTTCGGTAGCAAAACTAGTAAGCACGAATTTGATTCCATCAACAACTTCACAATTCTCGCATAGTCGACCAAGGCTCAAGTATTAGCTTCGGGAAAAGAACACATATTGTGTATCCACATGGTTTACACTTCGTGCTCGGACACAGCTTCGGTACCAAAACTAGTGAGCACGAACAACACACTTGGATTCCATCAACAACTTCACCATTCTCGCAAAGTCGACCAAGGCTCGAGTATTATCTTCGGGATAACAACACAAATTTTGTATCCACATGGTTTGCACTTCGTGCTCGGACACAACTTCGGTAGCAAAACTAGTGAGCACGAACAATACGCTTGGATTCCATCAACAACTTCATAATTCTCGCATAGTCGACCAAGGCTCGAGTATTAGCTTCGGGATAACAACACAAATTATGTATCCACATGGTTTACACTTCGTGCTCGTACACAACTTCGGTACCAAAACTAGTGAGCACGAACAACACAGTTGGATTCCATCAACAACTTCACCATTCTCGCAAAGTCGACCAAGGGTCGAGTATTATCTTCAGGATAACAACACCAATTGTGTATCCACACGGTTTACACCACGTGCTCGAACACATCTTCGGTACCAAAACTAGTGAGCACGAACAACACACTTGGATTCCACCATCAACTTCGCCATTCTCGCAAAGTCGACCAAGGCTCGAGTATTAGCTTCGGGATAAGAACACATATTGTGTATCCACATGGTTTACACTTCGTGCTCGGACACAACTTCGGTACCAAAACTACCGAGCACGAACAACACACTTGGATTCCATCAACAACTTCACCATTCTCGCAAAGTCGACCAAGGCTCGAGTATTAGCTTCAGGATAAAAACACAAATTGTGTATCTACATGGTTTACACTTCGTGCTCGAAGACAACTTCGGTAGCAAAACTAGTAAGCACGAATTTGATTCCATCAACAACTTCACAATTCTCGCATAGTCGACCAAGGATCGAGTATTAGCTTTGGGATAAGAACACATATTGTGTATCCACATGGTTTACACTTCGTGCTCGGACACAACTTCGGTAGCAAAACTAGTGAGCACGAACAACACACTTGGATTCCACCAACAACTTCGCCATTCCCGCAAGGTCGACCAAGGCTCGAGTATTAGCTTCGGGATAACAACACAAATTGTGTATCCACATGGTTTACACTTCGTGCTCGGACACAACTGCAGGAGCAAAACTAGTGAGCACGAACAATACGCTTGTATTCCATCAACAACTTCATAATTCCCGCAAAGTCGACCAAGGCTCGAGTATTAGCTTCGGGATAAGAACACATATTGTGTATCCACATGGTTTACACTTCGTGCTCGGACACAACTTCGGTACCAAAACTAGTGAGCACGAACAACACACTAGGATTCCATCAACAACTTCACCATTCTCGCAAAGTCGACCAAGGTTCGAGTATTATCTTCGGGATAACAACACAAATTTTGTATCCACATGGTTTACACTTCGTGCTCGGACACAACTTCGGTAGCAAAACTAGTGAGCACGAACAATACGCTTGAATTCCATCAACAACTTCATAATTCTCGCATAGTCGACCAAGGCTCGAGTATTAGCTTCGGAATAACAACACAAATTATGTATGCACATGGTTCACACTTCGTGCTCGGACACAACTTCGGTACCAAAACTAGTGAGCGAACAACACACTTGGATTCCACCAACAACTTCGCCATTCCCGCAAAGTCGACCAAGGCTCGAGTATTAGCTTCGGGATAACAACACAAATTATGTATCCACATGGTTTACACTTCGTGCTCGGACACAACTTCGGTACCAAAACTAGTGAGCACGAACAACACACTTGGATTCCATCAACAACTTCACCATTCTCGCAAAGTCGACCAAGGCTCGAGTATTAGGTTCAGGATAACAACACAAATTGTGTATCCACATGGTTTACACTTCGTGCTCGGGCACAACTTCGGTACCAAAACTAGTGAGCACGAACAACACACTTGGATTCCATCAACAACTTCACCATTCTCGCAAAGTCGACCAAGGTTCGAGTATTATCTTCGGGATAACAACACAAATTTTGTATCCACATGGTTTACACTTCGTGCTCGGACACAACTTCGGAAGCAAAACTAGTGAGCACGAACAACACACTTGGATTCCACCAACAACTTCGCCATTCTCGCAAAGTCGACCAAGGCTCGAGGATTAGATTCGGGATAACAACACAAATTATGTATCCACATGGTTTACACTACGTGCTCGGACACAACTTCGGTACCAAAACTAGTGAGCACGAACAACACACTTGGATTCCATCAACAACTTCACCATTCTCGCAAAGTCGACCAAGGGTCGAGTATTATCTTCAGGATAACAACACCAGTTGTGTATCCACACGGTTTACACTACGTGCTCGAACACATCTTCGGTAGCAACACTAGTGAGCACGAACAACGCACTTGGATTCCATCAACAACTTCACCATTCTCGCATAGTCGACCAAGGTTCGAGTATTATCTTCGGGATAACAACTGAAATTTTGTATCCACAAGGTTTACACTTCGTGCTCGGAAACAACTTCGGTAGCAAAACAAGTGAGCACGAACAACACACTTGGATTCCATCAACAACATCACCATTCTCGCAAAGTCGACCACGGCTCGAGTATTAGCTTCAGGACAACAACACAAATTGTGTATCTACATGGTTTACACTTCGTGGTCGAACACAACTTCGGTAGCAAAACTAGTAAGCACGAATTTGATTCCATCAACAACTTCACAATTCTCGCATAGTCGACCAAGGCTCGAGTGTTAGCTTCTGGATAACAACACAAATTGTGTATCCACATGGTTTACTCTTCGTGCTCGGGCACAACTTCGGTACCAAAACTAGTGAGCACGAACAACACACTTGGATTCCATCAACAACTTCACCATTCTCGCAAAGTCGACCATGGTTCGAGTATTATCTTCGGGATAACAACTCAAATTTTGTATCCACAAGGTTTACATTTCGTGCTCGGACACAACTTCGGTAGCAAAACTAGTGAGCACGAACAACACACTTGGATTCCATCAACAACTTCACCATTCTCGCAAAGTCGACCAAGGCTAGAGTATTAGCTTCAGGATAACAACACAAATTGTGAATCTACATGGTTTACACTTCGCGCTCGAACACAACTTCGGTAGCAAAACTAGTAAGCACGAATTTGATACCATCAACAACTTCACAATTCTCGCATAGTCGACCAAGGCTCGAGTATTAGCATCGGGATAACAACACAAATTGTGTATCCACATGGTTTAAACTTCGTGCTCGGACACAACTTCGGTACCAAAACAAGTGAGCACGAACAACACACTTGTATTCCATCAACAACTTCACCATTCTCGCAAAGTCGACCAAGGCTCGAGTATTAGCTTCAGGATAACAACACAAATTGTGTATCTACATGGTTTACACTTCGTGCTCGAACACAACTTCGGTAGCAAAACTAGTAAGCACGAATTTGATTCCATCAACAACTTCACAATTCTCGCATAGTCGACCAAGGCTCGTGTACTAGCTTAGGGATAAGAACACATATTGTGTATCCACATGGTTTACACTTCGTGCTCGGACACAACTTCGGTAGCAAAACTAGTGAGCACGAACAACACACTTGGATTCCACCAACAACTTCGCCATTCCCGCAAAGTCGACCAAGGCTCGAGTATTAGCTTCGGGATAACAACACAAATTATGTATCCACATGGTTTACACTTCGTGCTCGGACACAACTTCGGTACCAAAACTAGTGAGCACGAACAACACAGTTGGATTCCATCAACAACTTCACCATGCTCGCAAAGTCGACCAAGGTTCGAGTATTATCTTCGGGATAACAACACAAATTTTGTATCCACAAGGTTTACACTTCGTGCTCGGAAACAACTTCGGTAGCAAAACTAGTGAGCACGAACAACACACTTGGATTCCATCAACAACTTCACCATTCTCGCAAAGTCGACCAATGCTCGAGTATTAGCTTCAGGATAACAACACAAATTGTGTATCTACATGGTTTACACTTCGTGCTCGAACACAACTTCGGTAGCAAAACTAGTAAGCACGAATTTGATTCCATCAACAACTTCACAATTCTCGCATAGTCGACCAAGGCTCGAGTGTTAGCTTCTGGATAACAACACAAATTGTGTATCCGCATGGTTTAAACTTCGTGCTCGGACACAACTTCGGTACCAAAACTAGTGAGCACGAACAACACACTTGGATTCCACCAACAACTTCGCCATTCCCGCAAAGTCGACCAAGGCTCGAGTATTAGCTTCGGGATAACAACACAAATTATGTATCCACATGGTTTACACTTCGTGCTCGGACACAACTTCGGTACCAAAACTAGTGAGCACGAACAACACACTTGGATTCCATCAACAACTTCACCATTCTCGCAAAGTCGACCAAGGTTCGAGTATTAGCTTCGGGATAACAACACAAATTGTGTATCCACATGGTTTACACTTCGTGCTCGGACACAACTGCAGGAGCAAAACTAGTGAGCACGAACAATACGCTTGTATTCCATCAACAACTTCATAATTCCCGCAAAGTCGACCAAGGCTCGAGTATTAGCTTCGGGATAAGAACACATATTGTGTATCCACATGGTTTACACTTCGTGCTCGGACACAACTTCGGTACCAAAACTAGTGAGCACGAACAACACACTTGGATTCCATCAACAACTTCACCATTCTCGCAAAGTCGACCAAGGTTCGAGTATTATCTTCGGGATAACAACACAAATTTTGTATCCACATGGTTTACACTTCGTGCTCGGACACAACTTCGGTAGCAAAACTAGTGAGCACGAACAATACGCTTGAATTCCATCAACAACTTCATAATTCTCGCATAGTCGACCAAGGCTCGAGTATTAGCTTCGGAATAACAACACAAATTATGTATGCACATGGTTCACACTTCGTGCTCGGACACAACTTCGGTACCAAAACTAGTGAGCGAACAACACACTTGGATTCCACCAACAACTTCGCCATTCCCGCAAAGTCGACCAAGGCTCGAGTATTAGCTTCGGGATAACAACACAAATTATGTATCCACATGGTTTACACTTCGTGCTCGGACACAACTTTGGTACCAAAACTAGTGAGCACGAACAACACACTTGGATTCCATCAACAACTTCACCATTCTCGCAAAGTCGACCAAGGCTCGAGTATTAGGTTCAGGATAACAACACAAATTGTGTATCCACATGGTTTACACTTCGTGCTCGGGCACAACTTCGGTACCAAAACTAGTGAGCACGAACAACACACTTGGATTCCATCAACAACTTCACCATTCTCGCAAAGTCGACCAAGGTTCGAGTATTATCTTCGGGATAACAACACAAATTTTGTATCCACATGGTTTACACTTCGTGCTCGGACACAACTTCGGAAGCAAAACTAGTGAGCACGAACAACACACTTGGATTCCACCAACAACTTCGCCATTCTCGCAAAGTCGACCAAGGCTCGAGTATTAGATTCGGGATAACAACACAAATTATGTATCCACATGGTTTACACTACGTGCTCGGACACAACTTCGGTACCAAAACTAGTGAGCACGAACAACACACTTGGATTCCATCAACAACTTCACCATTCTCGCAAAGTCGACCAAGGGTCGAGTATTATCTTCAGGATAACAACACCAGTTGTGTATCCACACGGTTTACACTACGTGCTCGAACACATCTTCGGTAGCAACACTAGTGAGCACGAACAACGCACTTGGATTCCATCAACAACTTCACCATTCTCGCATAGTCGACAAAGGTTCGAGTATTATCTTCGGGATAACAACTGAAATTTTGTATCCACAAGGTTTACACTTCGTGCTCGGAAACAACTTCGGTAGCAAAACAAGTGAGCACGAACAACACACTTGGATTCCATCAACAACATCACCATTCTCGCAAAGTCGACCAAGGCTCGAGTATTAGCTTCAGGACAACAACACAAATTGTGTATCTACATGGTTTACACTTCGTGGTCGAACACAACTTCGGTAGCAAAACTAGTAAGCACGAATTTGATTCCATCAACAACTTCACAATTCTCGCATAGTCGACCAAGGCTCGAGTGTTAGCTTCTGGATAACAACACAAATTGTGTATCCGCATGGTTTACACTTCGTGCTCGGGCACAACTTCGGTACCAAAACTAGTGAGCACGAACAACACACTTGGATTCCATCAACAACTTCACCATTCTCGCAAAGTCGACCATGGTTCGAGTATTATCTTCGGGATAACAACTCAAATTTTGTATCCACAAGGTTTACATTTCGTGCTCGGACACAACTTCGGTAGCAAAACTAGTGAGCACGAACAACACACTTGGATTCCATCAACAACTTCACCATTCTCGCAAAGTCGACCAAGGCTCGAGTATTAGCTTCAGGATAACAACACAAATTGTGTATCTACATGGTTTATACTTCGCGCTCGAACACAACTTCGGTAGCAAAACTAGTAAGCACGAATTTGATACCATCAACAACTTCACAATTCTCGCATAGTCGACCAAGGCTCGAGTATTAGCTTCGGGATAACAACACAAATTGTGTATCCAGATGGTTTAAACTTCGTGCTCGGACACAACTTCGGTACCAAAACAAGTGAGCACGAACAACACACTTGTATTTCATCAACAACTTCACCATTCTCGCAAAGTCGACCAAGGCTCGAGTATTAGCTTCAGGATAACAACACAAATTGTGTATCTACATGGTTTACACTTCGTGCTCGAACACAACTTCGGTAGCAAAACTAGTAAGCACGAATTTGATTCCATCAACAACTTCACAATTCTCGCATAGTCGACGAATGCTCGTGTACTAGCTTAGGGATAAGAACACATATTGTGTATCCACATGGTTTACACTTCGTGCTCGGACACAACTTCGGTAGCAAAACTAGTGAGCACGAACAATACGCTTGGATTCCATCAACAACTTCATAATTCTCGCATAGTCGACAAGGCTCGAGTATTAGCTTTGGGATAACAACACAAATTATGTATCCACATGGTTTACACTACGTGCTCGGACACAACTTCGGTACCAAAACTAGTGAGCACGAACAGCACACTTGGATTCTATCAACAACTTCACCATTCTCGCAAAGTCGACCAAGGGTCGAGTATTATCTTCAGCGCAACAACACCAGTTGTGTATCCACACGGTTTACACTACGTGCTCGAACACATCTTTGGTAGCAAAACTAGTGAGCACGAACAACACACTTGGATTCCATCAACAACTTCACCATTCTAGCATAGTCGACCAAGGTTCGAGTATTATCTTCAGGATAACAACTCAAATTTTGTATCCACAAGGTTTACACTTCGTGCTCGGAAACAACTTCGGTAGCAAAACTAGTGAGCACGAACAACACACTTGGATTCCATCAACAACTTCAGCATTCTCGCAAAGTCGACCAAGGCTCGAGTATTAGGTTCAGGATAACAACACAAATTGTGTATCTACATGGTTTAGACTTCGTGCTCGAACACAACTTCGGTAGCAAAACTAGTAAGCACGAATTTGATACCATCAACAACTTCAGAATTCTCGCATAGTCGACCAAGGATCGAGTATTAGCTTCGGGATAACAACACAAATTGTGTATCCACATGGTTTACACTTTGTGCTCGGGCACAACTTCGGTACCAAAACTAGTGAGCACGAACAACACACTTGTATTCCATCAACAACTTCACCATTCTTGCAAAGTCGACCAAGGCTCGAGTATTAGCTTCAGGATAACAACACAAATTGTGTATCTACATGGTTTACACTTCGTGCTCGAACACAACTTCGGTAGCAAAACTAGTAAGCACGAATTTGATTCCATCAACAACTTCACAATTCTCGCATAGTCGACCAAGGCTTGAGTGTTAGCTTCTGGATAACAACACAAATTGTGTATCCACATGGTTTACACTTTGTGCTCGGGCACAACTTCGGTACCAAAACTAGTGAGCACGAACAACACACTTGGATTCCATCAACAACTTCACTATTCTCGCAAAGTCGACCAAGGTTCGAGTATTATCTTCGGGATAACAACTCAAATTTTGTATCCACAAGGTTTACACTTCGTGCTCGGACACAACTTCGGTAGCAAAACTAGTGAGCACGAACAACACACTTGGATTCCATCAACAACTTCACCATTCTCGCAAAGTCGACCAAGGCTCGAGTATTAGCTTCAGGATAACAACACAAATTGTGTATCTACAAGGTTTACACTTCGTGCTCGAACACAACTTCGGTAGCAAAACTAGTAAGCACGAATTTGATTCCATCAACAACTTCACAATTCTCGCATAGTCGACCAAGGCTCGAATGTTAGCTTCTGGATAACAACACAAATTGTGTATCCACATGGTTTAAACTTCGTGCTCGGACACAACTTCGGTACCAAAACTAGTGAGCACGAACAACACACTTGTATTCCATCAACAACTTCACCATTCTCGCAAAGTCGACCAAGGCTCGAGTATTAGCTTCAGGATAACAACACAAATTGTGTATCTACATGGTTTACACTTCGTGCTCGAACACAACTTCGGTAGCAAAACTAGTAAGCACTAATTTGATTCCATCAACAACTTCACAATTCTCGCATAGTCGACCAAGGCTCGAGTATTAGCTTCGGGATAAGAACACATATTGTGTATCCACATGGTTTACACTTCGTGCTCGGACACAACTTCGGAAGCAAAACTAGTGAGCACGAACAACACACTTGGATTCCACCAACAACTTCGCCATTCTCGCAAAGTCGACCAAGGCTCGAGTATTAGATTCGGGATAACAATACAAATTGTGTCTCCACATGGTTTACACTTCGTGCTCGGACACAACTTCGGTAGCAAAACTAGTGAGCACGAACAATACGCTTGGATTCCATCAACAACTTCATAATTCTCGCATAATCGACCAAGGCTCGAGTATTAGCTTCGGGATAACAACACAAATTATGTATCCACATGGTTTACACTACGTGCTCGGACACAACTTCGGTACCAAAACTAGTGAGCACGAACAACACACTTGGATTCCATCAACAACTTCACTATTCTCGCAAAGTCGACCAAGGTTCGAGTATTATCTTCGGGATAACAACTCAAATTTTGTATCCACAAGGTTTACACTTCGTGCTCGGACACAACTTCGGTAGCAAAACTAGTGAGCACGAACAACACACTTGGATTCCATCAACAACTTCACCATTCTCGCAAAGTCGACCAAGGCTCGAGTATTAGCTTCAGGGTAACAACACAAATTGTGTATCTACAAGGTTTACACTTCGTGCTCGAACACAACTTCGGTAGCAAAACTAGTAAGCACGAATTTGATTCCATCAACAACTTCACAATTCTCGCATAGTCGACCAAGGCTCGAATGTTAGCTTCTGGATAACAACACAAATTGTGTATCCACATGGTTTAAACTTCGTGCTCGGACACAACTTCGGTACCAAAACTAGTGAGCACGAACAACACACTTGTATTCCATCAACAACTTCACCATTCTCGCAAAGTCGACCAAGGCTCGAGTATTAGCTTCAGGATAACAACACAAATTGTGTATCTACATGGTTTACACTTCGTGCTCGAACACAACTTCGGTAGCAAAACTAGTAAGCACGAATTTGATTCCATCAACAACTTCACAATTCTCGCATAGTCGACCAAGGCTCGAGTATTAGCTTCGGGATAAGAACACATATTGTGTATCCACATGGTTTACACTTCGTGCTCGGACACAACTTCGGAAGCAAAACTAGTGAGCACGAACAACACACTTGGATTCCACCAACAACTTCGCCATTCTCGCATAGTCGACCAAGGCTAGAGTATTAGCTTCGGGATAACAACACAAATTATGTATCCACATGGTTTACACTACGTGCTCGGACACAACTTCGGTACCAAAACTAGTGAGCACGAACAACACACTTGGATTCCATCAACAACTTCACCATTCTCGCAAAGTCGACCAAGGGTCGAGTATTATCTTCAGGATAACAACACCAGTTGTGTATCCACACGGTTTACACTACGTGCTCGAACACATCTTCGGTAGCAACACTAGTGAGCACGAACAACGCACTTGGATTCCATCAACAACTTCACCATTCTCGCAAAGTCGACCAAGGTTCGAGTATTATCTTCGGGATAACAACTCAAATTTTGTATCCACAAGGTTTACACTTCGTGCTCGGACACAACTTCGGTAGCAAAACTAGTGAGCACGAACAACACACTTGGATTCCATCAACAACTTCACCATTCTCGCAAAGTCGACCAAGGCTCGAGTATTAGCTTCAGGATAACAACACAAATTGTGTATCTACATGGTTTACTCTTCGTGCTCGAACACAACTTCGGTAGCAAAACTAGTAAGCACGAATTTGATACCATCAACAACTTCAGAATTCTCGCATAGTCGACCAAGGATCGAGTATTAGCTTCGGGATGACAACACAAATTGTGTATCCACATGGTTTACACTTTGTGCTCGGGCACAACTTCGGTACCAAAACTAGTGAGCACGAACAACACACTTGTATTCCATCAACAACTTCACCATTCTTGCAAAGTCGACCAAGGCTCGAGTATTAGCTTCAGGATAACAACACAAATTGTGTATCTACATGGTTTACACTTCGTGCTCGAACACAACTTCGGTAGCAAAACTAGTAAGCACGAATTTGATTCCATCAACAACTTCACAATTCTCGCATAGTCGACCAAGGCTTGAGTGTTAGCTTCTGGATAACAACACAAATTGTGTATCCACATGGTTTACACTTGGTGCTCGGGCACAACTTCGGTACCAAAACTAGTGAGCACGAACAACACACTTGGATTCCATCAACAACTTCACCATTCTCGCAAAGTCGACCAAGGTTCGAGTATTATCTTCGGGATAACAACTCAAATTTTGTATCCACAAGGTTTACACTTCGTGCTCGGACACAACTTCGGTAGCAAAACTAGTGAGCACGAACAACACACTTGGATTCCATCAACAACTTCACCATTCTCGCAAAGTCAACCAAGGCTCGAGTATTAGCTTCAGGATAACAACACAAATTGTGTATCTACATGGTTTACACTTCGTGCTCGAACACAACTTCGGTAGCAAAACTAGTAAGCACGAATTTGATTCCATCAACAACTTCACAATTCTCGCATAGTCGACCAAGGCTCGAGTATTAGCTTCGGGATAACAACACAAATTATGTATCCACATGGTTTACACTACGTGCTCGGACACAACTTCGGTACCAAAACTAGTGAGCACGAACAACACACTTGGATTCCATCAACAACTTCACTATTCTCGCAAAGTCGACCAAGGTTCGAGTATTATCTTCGGGATAACAACTCAAATTTTGTATCCACAAGGTTTACACTTCGTGCTCGGACACAACTTCGGTAGCAAAACTAGTGAGCACGAACAACACACTTGGATTCCATCAACAACTTCACCATTCTCGCAAAGTCGACCAAGGCTCGAGTATTAGCTTCAGGATAACAACACAAATTGTGTATCTACAAGGTTTACACTTCGTGCTCGAACACAACTTCGGTAGCAAAACTAGTAAGCACGAATTTGATTCCATCAACAACTTCACAATTCTCGCATAGTCGACCAAGGCTCGAATGTTAGCTTCTGGATAACAACACAAATTGTGTATCCACATGGTTTAAACTTCGTGCTCGGACACAACTTCGGTACCAAAACTAGTGAGCACGAACAACACACTTGTATTCCATCAACAACTTCACCATTCTCGCAAAGTCGACCAAGGCTCGAGTATTAGCTTCAGGATAACAACACAAATTGCGTATCTACATGGTTTACAATTCGTGCTCGAACACACCTTCGGTAGCAAAACTAGTAAGCACGAATTTGATTCCATCAACAACTTCACAATTCTCGCATAGTCGACCAAGGCTCGAGTATTAGCTTCGGGATAAGAACACATATTGTGTATCCACATGGTTTACACTTCGTGCTCGGACACAACTTCGGTACCAAAACTAGTGAGCACGAACAACACACTTGGATTCCATCAACAACTTCACCATTCTCGCAAAGTCGACCAAGGGTCGAGTATTATCTTCAGGATAACAACACCAGTTGTGTATCCACACGGTTTACACTACGTGCTCGAACACATCTTCGGTAGCAACACTAGTGAGCACGAACAACGCACTTGGATTCCATCAACAACTTCACCATTCTCGCAAAGTCGACCAAGGTTCGAGTATTATCTTCGGGATAACAACTCAAATTTTGTATCCACAAGGTTTACACTTCGTGCTCGGACACAACTTCGGTAGCAAAACTAGTGAGCACGAACAACACACTTGGATTCCATCAACAACTTCACCATTCTCGCAAAGTCGACCAAGGCTCGAGTATTAGCTTCAGGATAACAACACAAATTGTGTATCTACATGGTTTACTCTTCGTGCTCGAACACAACTTCGGTAGCAAAACTAGTAAGCACGAATTTGATACCATCAACAACTTCAGAATTCTCGCATAGTCGACCAAGGATCGAGTATTAGCTTCGGGATGACAACACAAATTGTGTATCCACATGGTTTACACTTTGTGCTCGGGCACAACTTCGGTACCAAAACTAGTGAGCACGAACAACACACTTGTATTCCATCAACAACTTCACCATTCTTGCAAAGTCGACCAAGGCTCGAGTATTAGCTTCAGGATAACAACACAAATTGTGTATCTACATGGTTTACACTTCGTGCTCGAACACAACTTCGGTAGCAAAACTAGTAAGCACGAATTTGATTCCATCAACAACTTCACAATTCTCGCATAGTCGACCAAGGCTTGAGTGTTAGCTTCTGGATAACAACACAAATTGTGTATCCACATGGTTTACACTTGGTGCTCGGGCACAACTTCGGTACCAAAACTAGTGAGCACGAACAACACACTTGGATTCCATCAACAACTTCACCATTCTCGCAAAGTCGACCAAGGCTCGAGTATTAGCTTCAGGATAACAACACAAATTGTGTATCTACATGGTTTACTCTTCGTGCTCGAACACAACTTCGGTAGCAAAACTAGTAAGCACGAATTTGATACCATCAACAACTTCAGAATTCTCGCATAGTCGACCAAGGATCGAGTATTAGCTTCGGGATGACAACACAAATTGTGTATCCACATGGTTTACACTTTGTGCTCGGGCACAACTTCGGTACCAAAACTAGTGAGCACGAACAACACACTTGTATTCCATCAACAACTTCACCATTCTTGCAAAGTCGACCAAGGCTCGAGTATTAGCTTCAGGATAACAACACAAATTGTGTATCTACATGGTTTACACTTCGTGCTCGAACACAACTTCGGTAGCAAAACTAGTAAGCACGAATTTGATTCCATCAACAACTTCACAATTCTCGCATAGTCGACCAAGGCTTGAGTGTTAGCTTCTGGATAACAACACAAATTGTGTATCCACATGGTTTACACTTGGTGCTCGGGCACAACTTCGGTACCAAAACTAGTGAGCACGAACAACACACTTGGATTCCATCAACAACTTCACCATTCTCGCAAAGTCGACCAAGGTTCGAGTATTATCTTCGGGATAACAACTCAAATTTTGTATCCACAAGGTTTACACTTCGTGCTCGGACACAACTTCGGTAGCAAAACTAGTGAGCACGAACAACACACTTGGATTCCATCAACAACTTCACCATTCTCGCAAAGTCAACCAAGGCTCGAGTATTAGCTTCAGGATAACAACACAAATTGTGTATCTACATGGTTTACACTTCGTGCTCGAACACAACTTCGGTAGCAAAACTAGTAAGCACGAATTTGATTCCATCAACAACTTCACAATTCTCGCATAGTCGACCAAGGCTCGAGTATTAGCTTCGGGATAACAACACAAATTATGTATCCACATGGTTTACACTACGTGCTCGGACACAACTTCGGTACCAAAACTAGTGAGCACGAACAACACACTTGGATTCCATCAACAACTTCACTATTCTCGCAAAGTCGACCAAGGTTCGAGTATTATCTTCGGGATAACAACTCAAATTTTGTATCCACAAGGTTTACACTTCGTGCTCGGACACAACTTCGGTAGCAAAACTAGTGAGCACGAACAACACACTTGGATTCCATCAACAACTTCACCATTCTCGCAAAGTCGACCAAGGCTCGAGTATTAGCTTCAGGATAACAACACAAATTGTGTATCTACAAGGTTTACACTTCGTGCTCGAACACAACTTCGGTAGCAAAACTAGTAAGCACGAATTTGATTCCATCAACAACTTCACAATTCTCGCATAGTCGACCAAGGCTCGAATGTTAGCTTCTGGATAACAACACAAATTGTGTATCCACATGGTTTAAACTTCGTGCTCGGACACAACTTCGGTACCAAAACTAGTGAGCACGAACAACACACTTGTATTCCATCAACAACTTCACCATTCTCGCAAAGTCGACCAAGGCTCGAGTATTAGCTTCAGGATAACAACACAAATTGCGTATCTACATGGTTTACAATTCGTGCTCGAACACACCTTCGGTAGCAAAACTAGTAAGCACGAATTTGATTCCATCAACAACTTCACAATTCTCGCATAGTCGACCAAGGCTCGAGTATTAGCTTCGGGATAAGAACACATATTGTGTATCCACATGGTTTACACTTCGTGCTCGGACACAACTTCGGTACCAAAACTAGTGAGCACGAACAACACACTTGGATTCCATCAACAACTTCACCATTCTCGCAAAGTCGACCAAGGGTCGAGTATTATCTTCAGGATAACAACACCAGTTGTGTATCCACACGGTTTACACTACGTGCTCGAACACATCTTCGGTAGCAACACTAGTGAGCACGAACAACGCACTTGGATTCCATCAACAACTTCACCATTCTCGCAAAGTCGACCAAGGTTCGAGTATTATCTTCGGGATAACAACTCAAATTTTGTATCCACAAGGTTTACACTTCGTGCTCGGACACAACTTCGGTAGCAAAACTAGTGAGCACGAACAACACACTTGGATTCCATCAACAACTTCACCATTCTCGCAAAGTCGACCAAGGCTCGAGTATTAGCTTCAGGATAACAACACAAATTGTGTATCTACATGGTTTACTCTTCGTGCTCGAACACAACTTCGGTAGCAAAACTAGTAAGCACGAATTTGATACCATCAACAACTTCAGAATTCTCGCATAGTCGACCAAGGATCGAGTATTAGCTTCGGGATGACAACACAAATTGTGTATCCACATGGTTTACACTTTGTGCTCGGGCACAACTTCGGTACCAAAACTAGTGAGCACGAACAACACACTTGTATTCCATCAACAACTTCACCATTCTTGCAAAGTCGACCAAGGCTCGAGTATTAGCTTCAGGATAACAACACAAATTGTGTATCTACATGGTTTACACTTCGTGCTCGAACACAACTTCGGTAGCAAAACTAGTAAGCACGAATTTGATTCCATCAACAACTTCACAATTCTCGCATAGTCGACCAAGGCTTGAGTGTTAGCTTCTGGATAACAACACAAATTGTGTATCCACATGGTTTACACTTGGTGCTCGGGCACAACTTCGGTACCAAAACTAGTGAGCACGAACAACACACTTGGATTCCATCAACAACTTCACCATTCTCGCAAAGTCGACCAAGGTTCGAGTATTATCTTCGGGATAACAACTCAAATTTTGTATCCACAAGGTTTACACTTCGTGCTCGGACACAACTTCGGTAGCAAAACTAGTGAGCACGAACAACACACTTGGATTCCATCAACAACTTCACCATTCTCGCAAAGTCGACCAAGGCTCGAGTATTAGCTTCAGGATAACAACACAAATTGTGTATCTACATGGTTTACACTTCGTGCTCGAACACAACTTCGGTAGCAAAACTAGTAAGCACGAATTTGATTCCATCAACAACTTCACAATTCTCGCATAGTCGACCAAGGCTCGAGTATTAGCTTCGGGATAACAACACAAATTATGTATCCACATGGTTTACACTACGTGCTCGGACACAACTTCGGTACCAAAACTAGTGAGCACGAACAACACACTTGGATTCCATCAACAACTTCACTATTCTCGCAAAGTCGACCAAGGTTCGAGTATTATCTTCGGGATAACAACTCAAATTTTGTATCCACAAGGTTTACACTTCGTGCTCGGACACAACTTCGGTAGCAAAACTAGTGAGCACGAACAACACACTTGGATTCCATCAACAACTTCACCATTCTCGCAAAGTCGACCAAGGCTCGAGTATTAGCTTCAGGATAACAACACAAATTGTGTATCTACAAGGTTTACACTTCGTGCTCGAACACAACTTCGGTAGCAAAACTAGTAAGCACGAATTTGATTCCATCAACAACTTCACAATTCTCGCATAGTCGACCAAGGCTCGAATGTTAGCTTCTGGATAACAACACAAATTGTGTATCCACATGGTTTAAACTTCGTGCTCGGCCACAACTTCGGTACCAAAACTAGTGAGCACGAACAACACACTTGTATTCCATCAACAACTTCACCATTCTCGCAAAGTCGACCAAGGCTCGAGTATTAGCTTCAGGATAACAACACAAATTGCGTATCTACATGGTTTACAATTCGTGCTCGAACACACCTTCGGTAGCAAAACTAGTAAGCACGAATTTGATTCCATCAACAACTTCACAATTCTCGCATAGTCGACCAAGGCTCGAGTATTAGCTTCGGGATAAGAACACATATTGTGTATCCACATGGTTTACACTTCGTGCTCGGACACAACTTCGGTACCAAAACTAGTGAGCACGAACAACACACTTGGATTCCATCAACAACTTCACCATTCTCGCAAAGTCGACCAAGGGTCGAGTATTATCTTCAGGATAACAACACCAGTTGTGTATCCACACGGTTTACACTACGTGCTCGAACACATCTTCGGTAGCAACACTAGTGAGCACGAACAACGCACTTGGATTCCATCAACAACTTCACCATTCTCGCAAAGTCGACCAAGGTTCGAGTATTATCTTCGGGATAACAACTCAAATTTTGTATCCACAAGGTTTACACTTCGTGCTCGGACACAACTTCGGTAGCAAAACTAGTGAGCACGAACAACACACTTGGATTCCATCAACAACTTCACCATTCTCGCAAAGTCGACCAAGGCTCGAGTATTAGCTTCAGGATAACAACACAAATTGAGTATCTACATGGTTAACACTTCGTGCTCGAACACAACTTCGGTAGCAAAACTAGTAAGCACGAATTTGATTCCATCAACAACTTCACAATTCTCGCATAGTCGACCAAGGCTCGAATGTTAGCTTCTGGATAACAACACAAATTGTGTATCCACATGGTTTAAACTTCGTGCTCGGACACAACTTCGGTACCAAAACTAGTGAGCACGAACAACACACTTGTATTCCATCAACAACTTCACCATTCTCGCAAAGTCGACCAAGGCTCGAGTATTAGCTTCAGGATAAAAACACAAATTGTGTATCTACATGGTTTACACTTCGTGCTCGAAGACAACTTCGGTAGCAAAACTAGTAAGCACGAATTTGATACCATCAACAACTTCAGAATTCTCGCATAGTCGACCAAGGATCGAGTATTAGCTTCGGGATAACAACACAAATTGTGTATCCACATAGTTTACACTTTGTGCTCGGGCACAACTTCGGTACCAAAACTAGTGAGCACGAACAACACACTTGTATTCCATCAACAACTTCACCATTCTGGCAAAGTCGACCAAGGCTCGAGTATTAGCTTCAGGATAACAACACAAATTGTGTATCTACATGGTTTACACTTCGTGCTCGAACACAACTTCGGTAGCAAAACTAGTAAGCACGAATTTGATTCCATCAACAACTTCACAATTCTCGCATAGTCGACCAAGGCTCGAGTATTAGCTTCGGGATAAGAACACATATTGTGTATCCACATGGTTTACACTTCGTGCTCGGACACAACTTCGGAAGCAAAACTAGTGAGCACGAACAACACACTTGGATTCCACCAACAACTTCGCCATTCTCGCAAAGTCGACCAAGGCTCGAGTATTAGATTCGGGATAACAATACAGATTGTGTCTCCACATGGTTTACACTTCGTGCTCGGACACAACTTCGGTAGCAAAACTAGTGAGCACGAACAATACGCTTGGATTCCATCAACAACTTCATAATTCTCGCATAGTCGACCAAGGCTCGAGTATTAGCTTCGGGATAACAACACAAATTATGTATCCACATGGTTTACACTACGTGCTCGGACACAACATCGGTACCAAAACTAGTGAGCACGAACAACACACTTGGATTCCATCAACAACTTCACCATTCTCGCAAAGTCGACCAAGGGTCGAGTATTATCTTCAGGATAACAACACCAGTTGTGTATCCACACGGTTTACACTACGTGCTCGAACACATCTTCGGTAGCAACACTAGTGAGCACGAACAACGCACTTGGATTCCATCAACAACTTCACCATTCTCGCAAAGTCGACCAAGGTTCGAGTATTATCTTCGGGATAACAACTCAAATTTTGTATCCACAAGGTTTACACTTCGTGCTCGGACACAACTTCGGTAGCAAAACTAGTGAGCACGAACAACACACTTGGATTCCATCAACAACTTCACCATTCTCGCAAAGTCGACCAAGGCTCGAGTATTAGCTTCAGGATAACAACACAAATTGTGTATCTACATGGTTTACACTTCGTGCTCGAACACAACTTCGGTAGCAAAACTAGTAAGCACGAATTTGATTCCATCAACAACTTCACAATTCTCGCATAGTCGACCAAGACTCGAGTGTTAGCTTCTGGATAACAACACAAATTGTGTATCCACATGGTATAAACTTCGTGCTCGGACACAACTTCGGTACCAAAACTAGTGCACGAACAATACACTTGTATTCCATCAACAACTTCACCATTCTCGCAAAGTCGACCAAGGCTCGAGTATTAGCTTCAGGATAACAACACAAATTGTGTATCTACATGGTTTACACTTCGTGCTCGAACACAACTTCGGTAGCAAAACTAGTAAGCACGAATTTGATTCCATCAACAACTTCACAATTCTCGCATAGTCGACCAAGGCTCGAGTATTAGCTTCGGGATAAGAACACATATTGTGTATCCACATGGTTTACACTTCGTGCTCGGACACAACTTCGGAAGCAAAACTAGTGAGCACGAACAACACACTTGGATTCCACCAACAACTTCGCCATTCTCGCAAAGTCGACCAAGGCTCGAGTATTAGATTCGGGATAACAATACAAATTGTGTCTCCACATGGTTTACACTTCGTGCTCGGACACAACTTCGGTAGCAAAACTAGTGAGCACGAACAATACGCTTGGATTCCATCAACAACTTCATAATTCTCGCATAGTCGACCAAGGCTCGAGTATTAGCTTCGGGATAACAACACAAATTATGTATCCACATGGTTTACACTACGTGCTCGGACACAACATCGGTACCAAAACTAGTGAGCACGAACAACACACTTGGATTCCATCAACAACTTCACCATTCTCGCAAAGTCGACCAAGGGTCGAGTATTATCTTCAGGATAACAACACCAGTTGTGTATCCACACGGTTTACACTACGTGCTCGAACACATCTTCGGTAGCAACACTAGTGAGCACGAACAACGCACTTGGATTCCATCAACAACTTCACCATTCTCGCAAAGTCGACCAAGGTTCGAGTATTATCTTCGGGATAACAACTCAAATTTTGTATCCACAAGGTTTACACTTCGTGCTCGGACACAACTTCAGTAGCAAAACTAGTGAGCACGAACAACACACTTGGATTCCATCAACAACTTCACCATTCTCGCAAAGTCGACCAAGGCTCGAGTATTAGCTTCAGGATAACAACACAAATTGTGTATCTACATGGTTTACACTTCGTGCTCGAACACAACTTCGGTAGCAAAACTAGTAAGCACGAATTTGATTCCATCAACAACTTCACAATTCTCGCATAGTCGACCAAGGCTCGAGTGTTAGCTTCTGGATAACAACACAAATTGTGTATCCACATGGTATAAACTTCGTGCTCGGACACAACTTCGGTACCAAAACTAGTGCACGAACAATACACTTGTATTCCATCAACAACTTCACCATTCTCGCAAAGTCGACCAAGGCTCGAGTATTAGCTTCAGGATAACAACACAAATTGTGTATCTACATGGTTTACACTTCGTGCTCGAACACAACTTCGGTAGCAAAACTAGTAAGCACGAATTTGATTCCATCAACAACTTCACAATTCTCGCATAGTCGACCAAGGCTCGAGTATTAGCTTCGGGATAAGAACACATATTGTGTATCCACATGGTTTACACTTCGTGCTCGGACACAACTTCGGAAGCAAAACTAGTGAGCACGAACAACACACTTGGATTCCACCAACAACTTCGCCATTCTCGCAAAGTCGACCAAGGCTCGAGTATTAGATTCGGGATAACAATACAAATTGTGTCTCCACATGGTTTACACTTCGTGCTCGGACACAACTTCGGTAGCAAAACTAGTGAGCACGAACAATACGCTTGGATTCCATCAACAACTTCATAATTCTCGCATAGTCGACCAAGGCTCGAGTATTAGCTTCGGGATAACAACACAAATTATGTATCCACATGGTTTACACTACGTGCTCGGACACAACTTCGGTACCAAAACTAGTGAGCACGAACAACACACTTGGATTCCATCAACAAGTTCACCATTCTCGCAAAGTCGACCAAGGGTCGAGTATTATCTTCAGGATAACAACACCAGTTGTGTATCCACACGGTTTACACTACGTACTCGAACACATCTTCGGTAGCAACAGTAGTGAGCACGAACAACGCACTTGGATTCCATCAACAACTTCACCATTCTCGCATAGTCGACCAAGGTTCGAGTATTATCTTCGGGATAACAACTGAAATTTTGTATCCACAAGGTTTACACTTCGTGCTCGGAAACAACTTCGGTAGCAAAACAAGTGAGCACGAACAACACACTTGGATTCCATCAACAACATCACCATTCTCGCAAAGTTGACCAAGGCTCGAGTATTAGCTTCAGGATAATAACACAAATTGTGTATCTACATGGTTTACACTTCGTGCTCGAACACATCGTCGGTAGCAAAACTAGTAAGCACGAATTTGATTCCATCAACAACTTCACAATTCTCGCATAGTCGACCAAGGCTCGAGAGTTAGCTTCTGGATAACAACACAAATTGTGTATCCACATGGTTTACGCTTCGTGCTCGAGCACAACTTCGGTACCAAAACTAGTGAGCACGAGCAACACACTTGGATTCCATCAACAACTTCACCATTCTCGCAAAGTCGACCAAGGTTCGAGTATTATCTTCGGGATAACAACTCAAATTTTGTATCCACAAGGTTTACACTTCGTGCTCGGACACAACTTCGGTAGCAAAACTAGTGAGCACGAACAACACACTTGGATTCCATCAGCAACTTCACCATTCTCGCAAAGTCGACCAAGGCTCGAGTATTAGCTTCAGGATAACACAAATTGTGTATCTACATGGTTTACACTTCGTGCTCGAACACAACTTCGGTAGCAAAACTAGTAAGCACGAATTTGATACCATCAACAACTTCACAATTCTCGCATAGTCGACCAAGGATCGAGTATTAGCTTCGGGATAACAACACAAATTGTGTATCCACATGGTTTAAACTTCGTGCTCGGACACAACTTCGGTACCAAAACTAGTGAGCACGAACAACACACTTGTATTCCATCAACAACTTCACCATTCTCGCAAAGTCGACCAAGGCTCGAGTATTAGCTTCAGGATAACAACACAAATTGTGTATCTACATGGTTTACACTTCGTGCTCGAAGACAACTTCGGTAGCAAAACTAGTAAGCACGAATTTGATTCCATCAACAACTTCCCAATTCTCGCATAGTCGACAAAGGCTCGAGTATTAGCTTCGGGATAAGAACACATATTGTGTATCCACATGGTTTACACTTCGTGCGCGGACACAACTTCGGTAGCAAAACTAGTGAGCACGAACAACACACTTGGATTCCACCAACAACTTCGCCATTCTCGCAAAGTCGACCAAGGCTCGAGTATTAGCTTCGGGATAACAACACAAATTGTGTATCCACATGGTTTACACTTCGTGCTCGGACACAACTTCGGTAGCAAAACTAGTGAGCACGAACAATACGCTTGGATTCCATCAACAACTTCATAATTCTCGCATAGTCGACCAAGGCTCGAGTATTAGCTTCGGGATAACAACACAAATTATGTATCCACATGGTTTACACTTCGTGCTCGGACACAACTTCGGTACCAAAACTAGTGAGCACGAACAACACACTTGGATTCCATCAACAACTTCACCATTCTCGCAAAGTCGACCAAGGGTCGAGTATTATCTTCAGGATAACAACACCAGTTGTGTATCCACACGGTTTACACTACGTGCTCGAACACATCTTCGGTAGCAAAACAAGTGAGCACGAACAACACACTTGGATTCCATCAACAACTTCACCATTCTCGCATAGTCGACCAAGGCTCGAGTATTAGCTTCGGGATAACAACACAAATTGTATATCCACATGGTTTACACTTCGTGCTCGGACACAACTTCGGTACCAAAACTAGTGAGCACGAACAACACACTTGTATTCCATCAACAACTTCACCATTCTCGCAAAGTCGACCAAGGCTCGAGTATTAGCTTCAGGATAAAAACACAAATTGTGTATCTACATGGTTTACACTTCATGCTCGAAGACAACTTCGGTAGCAAAACTAGTAAGCACGAATTTGATTCCATCAACAACTTCACAATTCTCGCATAGTCGACCAAGGCTCGAGTATTAGCTTCGGGATAAGAACACATATTGTGTATCCACATGGTTCACACTTCGTGCTCGGACACAACTTCGGAAGCAAAACTAGTGAGCACGAACAACACACTTGGATTCCACCAACAACTTCGCCATTCTCGCAAAGTCGACCAAGGCTCGAGTATTAGCTTCGGGATAACAACACAAATTGTGTATCCACATGGTTTACACTTCGTGCTCGGACACAACTTCGGTAGCAAAACTAGTGAGCACGAACAATACGCTTGGATTCCATCAACAACTTCATAATTCTCGCATAGTCGACCAAGGCTCGAGTATTAGCTTCGGGATAAGAACACATATTGTGTATCCACAAGGTTTACACTTCGTGCTCGGACACAACTTCGGTACCAAAACTAGTGAGCACGAACAACACACTTGGATTCCACCAACAACTTCGCCATTCTCGCAAAGTCGACCAAGGCTCGAGTATTAGATTCGGGATAACAATACAGATTGTGTCTCCACATGGTTTACACTTCGTGCTCGGACACAACTTCGGTAGCAAAACTAGTGAGCACGAACAATACGCTTGGATTCCATCAACAACTTCATAATTCTCGCATAGTCGACCAAGGCTCGAGTATTAGCTTCGGGATAACAACACAAATTATGTATCCACATGGTTTACACTACGTGCTCGGACACAACATCGGTACCAAAACTAGTGAGCACGAACAACACACTTGGATTCCATCAACAACTTCACCATTCTCGCAAAGTCGACCAAGGGTCGAGTATTATCTTCAGGATAACAACACCAGTTGTGTATCCACACGGTTTACACTACGTGCTCGAACACATCTTCGGTAGCAACACTAGTGAGCACGAACAACGCACTTGGATTCCATCAACAACTTCACCATTCTCGCAAAGTCGACCAAGGTTCGAGTATTATCTTCGGGATAACAACTCAAATTTTGTATCCACAAGGTTTACACTTCGTGCTCGGACACAACTTCGGTAGCAAAACTAGTGAGCACGAACAACACACTTGGATTCCATCAACAACTTCACCATTCTCGCAAAGTCGACCAAGGCTCGAGTATTAGCTTCAGGATAACAACACAAATTGTGTATCTACATGGTTTACACTTCGTGCTCGAACACAACTTCGGTAGCAAAACTAGTAAGCACGAATTTGATTCCATCAACAACTTCACAATTCTCGCATAGTCGACCAAGACTCGAGTGTTAGCTTCTGGATAACAACACAAATTGTGTATCCACATGGTATAAACTTCGTGCTCGGACACAACTTCGGTACCAAAACTAGTGCACGAACAATACACTTGTATTCCATCAACAACTTCACCATTCTCGCAAAGTCGACCAAGGCTCGAGTATTAGCTTCAGGATAACAACACAAATTGTGTATCTACATGGTTTACACTTCGTGCTCGAACACAACTTCGGTAGCAAAACTAGTAAGCACGAATTTGATTCCATCAACAACTTCACAATTCTCGCATAGTCGACCAAGGCTCGAGTATTAGCTTCGGGATAAGAACACATATTGTGTATCCACATGGTTTACACTTCGTGCTCGGACACAACTTCGGAAGCAAAACTAGTGAGCACGAACAACACACTTGGATTCCACCAACAACTTCGCCATTCTCGCAAAGTCGACCAAGGCTCGAGTATTAGATTCGGGATAACAATACAAATTGTGTCTCCACATGGTTTACACTTCGTGCTCGGACACAACTTCGGTAGCAAAACTAGTGAGCACGAACAATACGCTTGGATTCCATCAACAACTTCATAATTCTCGCATAGTCGACCAAGGCTCGAGTATTAGCTTCGGGATAACAACACAAATTATGTATCCACATGGTTTACACTACGTGCTCGGACACAACATCGGTACCAAAACTAGTGAGCACGAACAACACACTTGGATTCCATCAACAACTTCACCATTCTCGCAAAGTCGACCAAGGGTCGAGTATTATCTTCAGGATAACAACACCAGTTGTGTATCCACACGGTTTACACTACGTGCTCGAACACATCTTCGGTAGCAACACTAGTGAGCACGAACAACGCACTTGGATTCCATCAACAACTTCACCATTCTCGCAAAGTCGACCAAGGTTCGAGTATTATCTTCGGGATAACAACTCAAATTTTGTATCCACAAGGTTTACACTTCGTGCTCGGACACAACTTCAGTAGCAAAACTAGTGAGCACGAACAACACACTTGGATTCCATCAACAACTTCACCATTCTCGCAAAGTCGACCAAGGCTCGAGTATTAGCTTCAGGATAACAACACAAATTGTGTATCTACATGGTTTACACTTCGTGCTCGAACACAACTTCGGTAGCAAAACTAGTAAGCACGAATTTGATTCCATCAACAACTTCACAATTCTCGCATAGTCGACCAAGGCTCGAGTGTTAGCTTCTGGATAACAACACAAATTGTGTATCCACATGGTATAAACTTCGTGCTCGGACACAACTTCGGTACCAAAACTAGTGCACGAACAATACACTTGTATTCCATCAACAACTTCACCATTCTCGCAAAGTCGACCAAGGCTCGAGTATTAGCTTCAGGATAACAACACAAATTGTGTATCTACATGGTTTACACTTCGTGCTCGAACACAACTTCGGTAGCAAAACTAGTAAGCACGAATTTGATTCCATCAACAACTTCACAATTCTCGCATAGTCGACCAAGGCTCGAGTATTAGCTTCGGGATAAGAACACATATTGTGTATCCACATGGTTTACACTTCGTGCTCGGACACAACTTCGGAAGCAAAACTAGTGAGCACGAACAACACACTTGGATTCCACCAACAACTTCGCCATTCTCGCAAAGTCGACCAAGGCTCGAGTATTAGATTCGGGATAACAATACAAATTGTGTCTCCACATGGTTTACACTTCGTGCTCGGACACAACTTCGGTAGCAAAACTAGTGAGCACGAACAATACGCTTGGATTCCATCAACAACTTCATAATTCTCGCATAGTCGACCAAGGCTCGAGTATTAGCTTCGGGATAACAACACAAATTATGTATCCACATGGTTTACACTACGTGCTCGGACACAACTTCGGTACCAAAACTAGTGAGCACGAACAACACACTTGGATTCCATCAACAAGTTCACCATTCTCGCAAAGTCGACCAAGGGTCGAGTATTATCTTCAGGATAACAACACCAGTTGTGTATCCACACGGTTTACACTACGTACTCGAACACATCTTCGGTAGCAACAGTAGTGAGCACGAACAACGCACTTGGATTCCATCAACAACTTCACCATTCTCGCATAGTCGACCAAGGTTCGAGTATTATCTTCGGGATAACAACTGAAATTTTGTATCCACAAGGTTTACACTTCGTGCTCGGAAACAACTTCGGTAGCAAAACAAGTGAGCACGAACAACACACTTGGATTCCATCAACAACATCACCATTCTCGCAAAGTTGACCAAGGCTCGAGTATTAGCTTCAGGATAATAACACAAATTGTGTATCTACATGGTTTACACTTCGTGCTCGAACACATCGTCGGTAGCAAAACTAGTAAGCACGAATTTGATTCCATCAACAACTTCACAATTCTCGCATAGTCGACCAAGGCTCGAGAGTTAGCTTCTGGATAACAACACAAATTGTGTATCCACATGGTTTACGCTTCGTGCTCGAGCACAACTTCGGTACCAAAACTAGTGAGCACGAGCAACACACTTGGATTCCATCAACAACTTCACCATTCTCGCAAAGTCGACCAAGGTTCGAGTATTATCTTCGGGATAACAACTCAAATTTTGTATCCACAAGGTTTACACTTCGTGCTCGGACACAACTTCGGTAGCAAAACTAGTGAGCACGAACAACACACTTGGATTCCATCAGCAACTTCACCATTCTCGCAAAGTCGACCAAGGCTCGAGTATTAGCTTCAGGATAACACAAATTGTGTATCTACATGGTTTACACTTCGTGCTCGAACACAACTTCGGTAGCAAAACTAGTAAGCACGAATTTGATACCATCAACAACTTCACAATTCTCGCATAGTCGACCAAGGATCGAGTATTAGCTTCGGGATAACAACACAAATTGTGTATCCACATGGTTTAAACTTCGTGCTCGGACACAACTTCGGTACCAAAACTAGTGAGCACGAACAACACACTTGTATTCCATCAACAACTTCACCATTCTCGCAAAGTCGACCAAGGCTCGAGTATTAGCTTCAGGATAACAACACAAATTGTGTATCTACATGGTTTACACTTCGTGCTCGAAGACAACTTCGGTAGCAAAACTAGTAAGCACGAATTTGATTCCATCAACAACTTCCCAATTCTCGCATAGTCGACAAAGGCTCGAGTATTAGCTTCGGGATAAGAACACATATTGTGTATCCACATGGTTTACACTTCGTGCGCGGACACAACTTCGGTAGCAAAACTAGTGAGCACGAACAACACACTTGGATTCCACCAACAACTTCGCCATTCTCGCAAAGTCGACCAAGGCTCGAGTATTAGCTTCGGGATAACAACACAAATTGTGTATCCACATGGTTTACACTTCGTGCTCGGACACAACTTCGGTAGCAAAACTAGTGAGCACGAACAATACGCTTGGATTCCATCAACAACTTCATAATTCTCGCATAGTCGACCAAGGCTCGAGTATTAGCTTCGGGATAACAACACAAATTATGTATCCACATGGTTTACACTTCGTGCTCGGACACAACTTCGGTACCAAAACTAGTGAGCACGAACAACACACTTGGATTCCATCAACAACTTCACCATTCTCGCAAAGTCGACCAAGGGTCGAGTATTATCTTCAGGATAACAACACCAGTTGTGTATCCACACGGTTTACACTACGTGCTCGAACACATCTTCGGTAGCAAAACAAGTGAGCACGAACAACACACTTGGATTCCATCAACAACTTCACCATTCTCGCATAGTCGACCAAGGCTCGAGTATTAGCTTCGGGATAACAACACAAATTGTATATCCACATGGTTTACACTTCGTGCTCGGACACAACTTCGGTACCAAAACTAGTGAGCACGAACAACACACTTGTATTCCATCAACAACTTCACCATTCTCGCAAAGTCGACCAAGGCTCGAGTATTAGCTTCAGGATAAAAACACAAATTGTGTATCTACATGTTTTACACT